>NC_140440.1:19515395-19585395 GCF_963576455.1 Neolamprologus multifasciatus
CTCAGAAAACAAATTCGGGACCCAAGCATGCCACAACAGCAGCTAGGTATCCGCCTATCCTCCCCTAAAGTCACCGCAGGCGCAGCAGCAGGCTTCCCCCGTCCGAGAGAGCACGGAGACTCCACCGAGTGATGCCACTACTGCAGCAAGAAAAGCACCCAGCAACCGCGCATACTGTCGACGCCTGCCGGAGGACCCGACACCACAATCTCGGCCCTTGACAGAAGAGAGAGCCCCCCCTTTCCCCAAACCCCTTCGGCTCTGTTCCCGTCCCGACTCCAGGATGTCCGACTGCAACGCAAGTCCCGCCGACCGGGTGATCAAATGTAGGCATGCCAAACCCTGCACGGCCAGTGAGAGCTCCTCTGTGCCAATAATCTGCTGTAACTCATCGTTATTTTTTAGTTTTAGTTTTTAGTTTAGTTTTTTTTTATTCTGTTTGCATCCCTGCCGTTGCACCACTGTCTCCTATTCGCACGTGTTTTGCTCATCATTTATTATGATGATCATTATGGTCTTTTCTCCGTAGGACCTAATTATTACAATAAAAACAGCATATTTTGGCTGGCGTGTCAGCATGCATGTGCCTCTGAACCATTCAGGGGAGGGAGGTGGTGATGGAGGTGGGGGGGAGAAAAGGGGGTGGGGGTATCCAGCACGGTACGCCATAATCAGGGTCTTCCCTCGTTATTCTATTAGAATTCACCCCCTCACCGTGGCATTACCCCCTTTCTAACTGAGGGGGATGGAGAGGGGGGTGTCTCTTCCTCTATGTATAGCCAAAGCGTTTGCGCGACACCCCTGTGCTGCATGAGCTCCATACGCGTTCCACTCCTAGCGGTGGCTTCGCGTTACTGAATAATACCCCACAGAGGCACAGCCGGGAGAGTGATAAGAGGTAAACGCAGAGAGGGAGATGAGCATCTTGTTCCAATGAAACATCAAGCGGTGTGACGATGACAGCGAAAGGCAGACATAAAGGTAAATAAATGTCGAGCGTACGACCCGCGATAGCCGCCGTTCCGTGCTTCTGCTGTGGATGTGGGCATAGTGTCACGGGATGATGTTGCATGTATGCAACGGTGTAAGAAGAGCGCGGGGGGTGAGAGGGGGTAGGATGCTGCTTGAAGGGGGCTCGCCATTCGGAAGGGGCTTTTTTCTTTTTCTTTTTTAGCTTTCTGTCATCGACGCTTGTGTGCTGCATATCTGACTGCACGTGATGCCTTCTCTGTGTTAGATGTGCCGAACTGTGCGTCCATATGTTGGCCTACATTATCTTCTATTTGTTTGTAAATCAAATCCGAGCCAAAATCAGATTATTGATTGGAACAGCAGGTAGGCGGACAACTTTGCCAGGCCGAGTGCGCACCGTCATTCCCCTGTGAGTTTGGTGTACCGGCCGCTGATGTGTGTGGCTGTAACGTCTTGTAACGTTTAACCACCGGTGACCATGACATGGCTCGACCAGCTGTTGTAAACCCACGTTTTTATTAGTAGTATCATTATTATCATTTTCAAACACGGCCCTGAGTGTCAATGGGTGATTCTGCTAATCCCGTGCGTATCTTACTTCCACGTCTCCGTTAAGGTCTCCCTGGCTTCCCCCACCCCCCTTCCACCCCCTTCCACCCACCCATCCTCCTCTTGTTTCTCTTGAGTGTCAAATGAGAGACAAAATGGAGTTTATGGATGCTGAGCCGCGTATCCGACCCCCATCGCCCGATGAGGAGGATGCACAACGCTCTAATGGTGTTGTTGCATCATTCGATTGTGGAATATTTGATGTGTTTTGAGTCTCTCATTTTTTCCCCCTTTTTTTGTTTGCTTTATGCGCGGGCGGCTATATGAGGAGGAGGGGGAGGCGAGGAGGGGCTCTTGCTTGGGTTGTGATCCGTGTGAGCTTGCACAGATTGTCGTGCTTATCGGGTCACAACGAGGCTGGGCATGGCAGCGATGCTTCCACGCACGCAGCCTGTCACATGCGACGATGCCCTCTCTGTCTCTCCCACTGGCTCCCCTTAATAAACTCGCAAGGTCTCTCTGCCGGAAGAAGCGGAGCCCACAGCTGGATGCGTCGCTCGGGCATGCCCCGGTATTCCGTGGTGCGTCGTGCTCAGAAGGGGGTGGTGGTGGTGGTGGGGGGGTGGGGGGGGGGGGGTGAGAGCTCTTGCAGATTTTTGCACGTAGGAATTTAGGGCTGCGTGTGCATATGTCTGTACTGCACCTCTGTGGAAAAACTACATGGATGCAGCTGTGCAGGGAAACCTGGATCCTCTCTGACTGCCGCATCCATTCATTAATCCCATCAGCCCTCACCCTCAAGTTACCAGCTCCCCTCCACATGTGCAGAAGCCACATATCATTTTATATTTGCAGCTCTGCTTTGTGTGTGTGTTGTAATGCAGTTAGGTCAACTGAGCTCTTTTGCCAGCAGCGGAATTATCTACATCTTCATGCATCATCCATCTCACAGATCAACACACACTCATATGCATCTTCTGTCATAAACACACTGATCCATCAGCAAGGTGAGAATGCTGTAGAGTCAACAAAGCCATAGCAAGGATGGGAGCGTCAGTCAAAGAGTGGGCATTTCTGGCAGATGGACTGTGCCCGGTAGTTCCCCACATTATAGATTTTTAGCAATGTTCAGCAGAGAGCATTGCACAGACATGGAACCAAAGGACGGAGGCATAAAGAGAGGAATGGACAAAGAGGCAGAGAGTGTGGGGGCGAGGTGAGGAAGAGAGGGAATGAGAAAATGTGACAAGGCCACGGAGGAGGTGAAGTAGCTGGGGTGAGAGAGAAGGAGGCACAGAGGGACACACAGAGAGAGAAAGGAAGGAGTAGTATTTCACACTGTTGAGTAGCAGAGCATCATCCTAATGGACTTTGCACACTCTTTGATTACTTAACAAACCCAATGCCCTCTCTGTGCATTTGTATGCATGGGTGTGTCTGTCACAAAAGGCTTATATTTGAATTGCATGTAATGCACACTATTTGAACACAACATATGTTGAGAGTTTTGCAGAAACCCCTCTGTATGTACAGTAGAGCCATGTTGATGTTATTATAGTTTCAGCAGCATAATTTAGAAACTGTTGTCTCCTCTAGTGGTCACTGGTGACACAGGACAGTCTTATACCCATGAGTCAGCAGCTAGCAATCTTAAATATTCAAAATTTGAACTTTCATCTGTAAGTAGACCACTGACTTAATGCTATCATCAAATACTGCACTGAAATCGTAGCTTCTGGGTGACGGCATGGACAGTGAGCTCATTCTTTGTGATGCTGGCTGTATTCTGGGGGGAGTTGTGAGGCTACAGAATGAATTGGAGACCCTTTAAGATGCCTCAAATGTAAAAAAAAAAAAAAAAAACACAAAACAAAAAACCTTTGCACAATAGGTTGGTACAATAGCTCAATAAAAATCGACAAGCTGGGCACCATTAAAGCACACAAGTGGTGCTAAAAAGCTTTCATGGGCACCAAGAGCAGATATATGTATAAAATGTGTAACAGTTTGTATTTTACCAAAGAAAGGGTTTAAAAAAGTGTAGCATGCTGCTAGGCTAACGCTTGGTTTAACAACACAAGAACAAAAAATAATGTACCTTTATGTGTAATGCTAAGTGCAGGGCTTCTGTTTTATTGATGCTTTTTTATGGCAGAATTAATATAATAAGCCTGATGACTCATATTTATTATTGGTCAGCTAGTTTCAGGGCTCTGGTGTTGAGCGTGCTGGCTCATTTTCATGGCCGACTGTGACACTTGTAGCTTAGAGCGCACCTATTGAGATAAAATAGCCGTTGGTGTTGTGGTTTGAACTGGAATCAGCAGCTAATGCCGCGAGAAAAAACTCCATCAGTACCAAGTACCACGCAAACTTAAATGACCCTCGTGTTTTCCCCCATTTCATCCTAGTGTAAATCAAACACCCCAAATATCTAGTCGTTGTGTGCTGAAAACAGCCCATCAGAACACAAATTAAAACACGAATACCTCTGAATGTGACTCTGCTGGGCTTTCGGTATCCTGCAGTCTGACAGCCCTTACTCATGGTGGATATTTTGGCTTGTCAAGCACAGGGTGTGACTAATAAGATTAATCATGGCTATGTTTCATTTAAATGTCCCAGTGTCAGTGTCCTGGTAGCGTGCACTCTGCTGGCTCAGCTAAGTGAAACGGGGCCATCATTATTACAGATAGTTCGAACTTTTTTCCTGAAGACAAGTTGAGGTGAATGATGTGAGAAGGTCTGCACCACTAGAGTAGTGACAGAAGAGAAAAATCAACACTTTCCTGTCACCGACCATCCCACGCGTACATAATAACACTGCAAACTCAGTGGATGATACTGTTTTTGTGTCATTACATCTTTTTTAGCTCTGTTGTTACAGTTGTTACTTCCGCTCTGGGTCATGATTTACTCAGGATACTGTGCTAATATGCTAGGATGCATGCTAGCAGATAATACAGGGCAGGCCTTATTATTATCATTTTGCTGTCTAATATCTGGCCATATTTAAGGTAAAGAAAATATCATGTGCTGAACTGCATCCTCACACTGGTTCAAAGTGCAAAGGTCAAATATGCCTGTTATAGCTCATGACCTTTTGAACAAATCAATACATTTTTCAAGAGTGCTTGCCAAAGCTGAGTGATCCAATATGCTCACATGCATATATGCATTCATACATGCATAAACCACACACAAACACACTCAAACTCACTTGCACACACACCACATCACCTCTGGCAAGGTTCGGGGCAAAGTTGGCATATTTCCTTTTGGTGTAACATGCAATCCCATTCCACTATGTGAAATGTGCGTGTGTGTCTGTGTGTGTGTGTCGGATTGTGGCATCACTGTTGTGAACCAGGGGTCCTACCTTGACAGGTCTGTGTTTGCCCTGTGGGGAGGGTGGCAGGGCAAAGGCTATTTATAGAGGAGGTACTCCAGAGAGAGAGAGGGAGAGAGGGATTGTCTAATGAGGACAGGCTGTTAGGGGATGGGCCGTTGTTTCAGTGTGTGTGTGTGTGTGTGTGTGTGTGTGTGTGTGTGTGTGTGTGTGTGTGTGTACACAGATGGTCCATCATGTGTGAACTGTGCATTAATTGAACAACTTCAAACGTATCTTTAGCTGTCCCCCCCACCACCACCTTCAAAGACCCATGAATACATGTTTCCTGATCTGGGTCAAAGATGGTAGACACACACACACACACACACACACACACACACACACACACACACACACACACATGTAAACAGATGCATCTCTCTCATACACCCCAATTTTTTCACTCCCTCTCTCTCTTTGCTGCTCTCATTCTTTCACCCCCCGGTTTCTTACACCTTCATTTATTCATGTACAGATAGTAGACAGTAGGATTGAAATGATCCTGGGAGCTGTGTGTGTGTGTGTGTGTGTGTGTGTGTGTGTGTGTGTGTGTGTGCGATCACTTTAGGTCCTGGAGGGGGTAACACATCTAACGTACAAACACGTACATATACAGGCGTGCAATCAGCTGTGTTTGATGTCACTGGATGAGCATCAGACGGTTACAGTCTGGGGAGGCTCAGCATTGCACCGTAATGAGTTCATTCATAGCCTGCACGTAACACATACAGCCCGTCTATATGCTGCTCTAATTACTGTGGATACAGCATTTTCACCTTGTCTTCGTATTAACTGGCTGCTTCCAAAAACAATTTGCTTCTCGCCTCGGTGATCTGACGCCTGGCCGATTAGGAGGCACGAGTTTGTTTTGTTTTATATCTCTTTAGTCATATTTTACAACATTTGGAGGAAAGACTCAAACGAGGACAGATGGATCATGGGTGCCTTCTACCGTCATTTCTGCAATCTGTCTGTTCTCGCTTGCTGTCACTTCCTGCATCCTGCACCAGCCTGTCTGATCGTGAATGGTGTCCCTGCATTATTAAAACTGATGAAATAGTTCCCCGTAATTGACTTTAGCCATTAGGGACGATGCACACAAAACAATAGGATTCCGATCAGATTCTGCTCCAGTTAGGCTATTAGGCCAGCCCAAACAAATTTAGGAGATTTGGTTGACAGCTATGTCATAGATTTTTCTCTCAGGCTCCCCCTCAGTGCTCTGCGATGGGGAGATTTTTGGCTGAGCTGGCAGCTCTGGCGCCTAATAAATTCCACACCGGGGAGTTCAGCTGTGGAGAGTGGGCCAGAAGACGAAAACAGTACAAAGTGCATGAGGAAAAAAAGACGGAAAAGCTTTCACCTATTTGCTCATCTCGCGCCGCTCGGTCCGTCTCACCTCACACACACGCCATGCATCACGCGAAGTGGACAGTTTTGGATGAATAACTTTTTCTTTTTTCACTCCACTCCAGAAAGTGGAGTTCACTGTATTTGTCATCTGTACTCAGACAGGGGACAGCTCAGACTGTACTTTCTGGAAGGAAAGTTCCCTCCCAAGGTTGAAACACTTGGCAGCATCACAAAGTGTTAAAATGCCTTAGAGCAGCATTTGGGAGAAATACTGCCAGCCGCCACTTCACCGAGGAAGTGTGGCCGCTGTGGTCTGAGCTCATGCGGATGTTAGAGACACACCATCTTTACTATGCCGATATCTGTGTGAGAGACGCTATTTTACTCAGTATTTCATTGATGTATTCCTAATGACAACACACATTACATTAATATTAATGTGCCGGTTGTACCCAGCTGCCTGATATTTAACAGCAGGGCTTTTCCAAAGATGTTCGGAAGCCAAACTATTTAGACCTTCACACTGCTGAGAACTGGAAAAAATAGGAAATCATTAAAAACATCCTACTTCATAGTTTGTTAAAGTGTGCCAGATTAGAGGCGCTGGGGGTAGCACATTTCTGCAATCAACATTTGTCTGTAGTCGTCTTAAATTCTGATATTAATCAAGCAGTTATCTTACTTGTGTTACATAATTTACTCAAGTCTTCCAGAAAAAAGTGGGATATAAAAACAGTCATCTGACCTCAGGTGTCCTCCTTATAAGTATAAAGGCTTGCGCTGATGTTTGGGCATACATGGGCTTCATGTCATACTGCCATGATGCATTTATGTGCCAGTGCATGACAGGCGATGTTACCGTGAAAGGTTCATGATTAACTGATTAAGTACAGTTTTTTTGACACTGCACAGTAGCCATTAGCAATTGACTAGGACGTCCTCAGTTTTAGTATTAAAGTTAAGACATGTGCTTCGATTCTACATCCTGAAATGATTGATTTAGCCTAGCCAATGTTTATCCCAGTCAATGTGATGCCATCAGAGTGCTTTTTAAGAGCTACTCTTATTGATAACGCTTTCCTTCTTACTGTATATTACAGTATTCATCCATCCTATTTTATGTAAACAGCTTTAGCACTGTGCAAAGATTTTAGTCACTTTAGATGTGCAGACTCTTAAAGCCTCTCAGCCACACAGGCCTATAGACCAGTTGGCAAGCCCCTGGCAACCTGTGGTCACGAGGAAAAAATGTGTGTTCCCTGATCGGTTAGTGATTGTTGCTGACTGCTGCTAGGTGAACTCAGTTGTGAAGAGGGTGTTGCACCAAAAACCTCCTTGTTGTTGCTTTGTTTGCTAGCAGGTTGGCATGGTTTAGTTAGCTTATTATGATCTCCATTAGCTACAGCAGTGCTGCAGCTATTCTTCCTGGGGTTCATCCAAGCATCACACTCTGACACTGCACTACAAGAACTTACACAGAGTCTGTGTCTGCATGGAAAACACAGACTTGTCTGCAAACACTCAGCATTTATTTTCTGAGTTGTAGTGAAACTGGAAAAAGGTGAATGGCAACCTATTTGCGTTGCACTAGTCAAAGTTTCAGTACCACTTGGTGAGTAGTCAGCAAGTATTTGCTGACTTTCCTGCAAACTATGGGTGACAGCAGCAATCTACTAGAGCCCGGAGCAATCACACAGAGGTTTCTGGTGCTCCACCATGTGCTTCTTTGTAATCAATTTCATTTACCACTAATGACTCGCTAACCAGCTGCAGAATACACACTTCCCTAGTGACTAGTGGTTACCAGTCTCTAGGCTTGCATGAATGGAGATTTAACATTCGGTTTCATCGTGACTGCCCGCAACCTCCAGCAACCATTCACAAGTGATTGGGGAATACGACCAGTGGCTGCCAGATGGCTCTTTGCCAGATGCCTCTGGCTGAGGCCTTCATCCTCACACCAAACAGTCTCACAACAGTTCAAGAAATAGTCATGAAGTGCAGTTATTTGTACTCTTGGAGACAAATTTTCTCTCTTTTGTGTACAAGCACAGAAGCAGTTCCTGCGACACATGGTGGGGAGGTTAATGAACTACTAAATTTTATCTGTTGATTTGTCTCCATGGAAACACAGTAAAGCACTTCTAAATTTATAGAGCAGTTGGAGGGTTGGTGGAAGCAAGTCACGTGCCACTCACACAAGAGACTGCGTTTCCAGTCCCATATGGAACTGATGACTTTCAAACTTTTATCCTCAAGTTGTGTTTAAATTCGCTGGCTGCCATTGCTTTCAGTTACTGTTTAGGTTGGCACCAGGGTCAGAAAAAGGATCATGTTTGGGGTAAAATATAAAGATTTTCCAATTTTTGTTTAACTTCAAGAAATGCAATAGCAACAAAGGTGAGCTGACTGTAAATCAAAGTAAGCACAGTTTCTTTCCATTTACACGTTTGACTATTTAAAGTTTTGCCATGACATCAGAACCATGACACACAGTCAGAGCTGAAGGCATGAATTCTTTTATTTTAAATTGGTATTTGTGTTCATCCATTGTACCTGAGGTAGTTTAAAACTAATTTGCGTCTGCATTCGCTTAGCAGGTTACAAAAATGTTTCACAAAAAAGTCTCAAATTGAGTCTACAGCCTTTGCCATTGAGCTATGTGTCAAAGTAATACTGCAGTAGAATTGTGAGTTCAACAGCTCTAATAACTCGGTATGAAAGACCAAGTAAAACCATGAGGTGAGCATGTTAACAATAAATGCTAACACAAGCATTGTTGACTAAATTTAGCCAAAATGAATTTAAGAATTTCCTGGGCTTTGTGGCTGAGGTGCTTGTCTTCAGAAAAAAAGACGGTAAATAGCTGCGCCTCGTGGTCTCTGGTGAGTGTAGATAGGCCAGTTGCAACAGACCACTTGAAATTATTCTGCATATTGAACCTTCAGCACAAGATGTGACACAGAAATTTGTGGTCTTTTCTTGTCATCGCCATCAAATGACACATAATGAGCCTTTGTTAGGAACAAAAACATAATTTTCTCACACAGACTTGGAAAAATAATTTCCATCCCTGAAGTCCCTCTGGCAGGTAACACAGTCCGCGTCATGTATGTGAGGGTCAAGCAGGGTTACAGAACATTCAGTTTAGTCGTTAATATTTAATTCGATGTCCTTCGGGATGAAAATGTTAATAATGAAAAGCTCAGCTGACAATGGACTAACTTGGAATTTAACTCAACCCTGAACTCCACTGGGCTTCAACATTTTTTGTTTTGCTTCCTGTATATTAAGAGTTCAAACTTTGAGTACCTAAAAAATAATGCTCAAAATCTACTATGGGCTTTATATAAAAGATGGGTGTAGATATTTTTGAGCCCAGAGTTTAGCACTATGGCCCCTTCAGGACCCACAGAGTGGTCATGGATGGCAAAGTTAGGTACAGAGAATAAAGCCAAGCTGTAACCAATTCCTCTCTGAAGTCAAACATTTTAAAATGGGCCTGTTACTTTTTGTGTAAAACCTGTAGATTATGTACTACTAACAACATGAACATTATTCATCTTTGCATCCCAGCATATATTTTAACGCTGAATAACCCTCGGGTGGCAGTCCTTTCTCAACGTCTACTCATGGTTGAAAGTTAGTTCCATACCGAAAGTGGGAATGGTGCTGGTTCCAGGAGCGTCTTGAACATTGCCTGGATGCCAAGAGGCAGCAAGTCTTCTAGAGTATTTGTTTTACCATCTCTTTATTGTTCAAAATGCACAAAATGTTCTCCGTAGAAAGGATGAAGGAAAAAAAAGACACCTGTACAGTGACCTCAGGCTTTCAGGCCATTTCTTGTCCTGCTGAGCTATACATGTTCATCCTTGAATAGTAAAATCTCTGAGTCTGATGCTGACATCAGAGACAGGGAGGTGAAGTCACCCACAATTTTGATCTAAATGACCATAATTTGCTTAAAAGTACTGTTTACATTTTTTTAAAAGGCACCGGTAATAGTAGTGTGAGCACATGCAGAAGATGTGTGGCTTTCTGTTTACCATTTACATACCATATTAGACGTCACTGACAAATGCATTTAATTGCCCTAAATGCATTAACCTGATTATTATTCAGCCTTCATGTGACTCGACCTCTATTCTCCTGGAAACAGCATCATCATTTGCACTTCATTGTTGGCCAGTTTTTTGTCTTGTAGCGTGGGAGATGATGTCAGGGTTTCATCCGTGTTTGGTGGGATGTGACAACAACTAGTGTTAGCATTTAGCATGAAGCACCTCAGAGCTACTAGCATAGCATAAAATTCGAATAAAA
This sequence comes from Neolamprologus multifasciatus, assembly GCF_963576455.1. Classification (NCBI taxonomy): domain Eukaryota; kingdom Metazoa; phylum Chordata; class Actinopteri; order Cichliformes; family Cichlidae; genus Neolamprologus; species Neolamprologus multifasciatus. Next base: position 19,525,981 of record NC_140440.1, read on the forward strand.
TAAAAGGGAAAAATGGTAGATGGACTGTTTCGTATGTACCGTTTTTCTACTCGACTTGACAGCTCAAATCACACTTTTTTCTATGTTTACTTTCTGTCGAACATTCAGACTCCCACAAATACATCGGTAGCAACTTGGGGTTAGTATCTTGCTCAAGGATACACTGGCATGCTCCCTCCCAACCTGTTCTCACTTGATCCACTTTCTTTGTTCAATAAGATCCAGTATAGACTCGTATAAGACGTAAGCAAATGCATGAGCCAGACCTATAGGATGATCTGATGGTCGGACTCCTGCAATGGTGTAATATACTGTATATTATGAGTGTATAGTAAGTCTTAAATGCATTTCCTCTGCCTTAATGTTCTCCTCCAGGCTTGCAAATTCATATGCATACTGCAGAAAGCTTTCCATCATTACAAGCAGAAAATTGCTCTGAGACAGAAAAGCTGTATGGGCATGTTTCTCAGATTTGTATCAGAATCACTTTATTAAATCCAAACGAGGTCTCTTCGTAATTTACATCTGTCTGTCTTTAACCTCTGCACGTGCGCTCAGAGCTATCAGATTTGACTCAAATCTCCTAGCATTCCTCTTGAACTGTACACTCATCAAACGGTTTGCCATTGCCTGTGCCGAACCTCTCCTCGCCTCTATTCCCCAACTACCAAGTATAGTTTTCCCAAGTATAGTTTTCCCAAGCTGTGTGTCTCTGCTGCTCTCTTCACTCTCTCCTACCTGCCCTACTTTCACACTGCTCTCACAATTTACGAGTTTCACACTCCGTCCCTCTCACTTCTACCCTCCTCTCCCTCCTCAGGCTCTCTCGCTGTTACACACATGCACACTCGAGGCCTCAGTTTTACCTTCAACCAGAAATATACATCCACAAATTGAGTTCACGTGTGTGCTCGAGCTTTAAAAGAGTACCGCAGCCCTTCTCACACTGTGCTGGCAGCTTTTTGTAATGACATGTTCCAGCCCGAGTACATTTTGTAGCACAGCTCAGAACAGTGTGGTGCTATACGCCAGTACAGGACGGTACACTGAAGGAGGAGGTTTATCCACATACTGCCTGAGCCCTGTTGTTTCCTTTTATAAATAAATATAATGTCACACAAATACCAGCATGCATGAGTAATTCCTTTTTGGGCTTATGTTCTCTGACAGCCTGGGGTGCACAATGCTTTTAAAATATTAATCGCTCCTAACTTGTAATGCAAAACTGGTTTTAACATGTAAGAACCGCTGTTCTCAATCGATGGAAAGCAGACCCTTCAGCTTGGCAGCCTGAAGTGTCCTGGGATGTCTCAGCATGCTCTCCTGTGTTGTGTTCAATCTTAAGGTGTGTAAAAGTGTCATGGGGATGCAGTAGCAGTTATCTAGTAGCAGCCTGAGGTGACGTTAGATATTCTGGAACATCTAAATATGAATCAGGTAGATCTTTGTGTGTGCCGGGAGGGTTAACGTATTCAGGGTGTGTTGAGTTTTCGGCAGAACAAAAATCTCAACGTCACCTCTTTCTCCATGTTGATTAACAGCCACAAATGCAGGCTTTGTCAGCAACTGTTCGTGCGTTAACAGACATATTGTGACTAAAGTCACATTGTAATATATTTTATTGCAACGGCTCATTTAGCATTGGCTAAATGATGCCGATGTCTCAGCAATGACTACATTAAACCCTGCTGACTGGCTCCATGTTTTTGCTGAGCTGCTTTTACTGTGAAAATGAAATGAAAACACGCGGTCACATTAAAATGTAACGACAGACATCAGCGTGGAACCTCGCGGAGGAGACTGTGGCCTGTTAGAGCAGAAAGAAGAGAGCGAAGGAGCAAGAGGGAGAGGCAAGCGAAAACAGAAAAAAACAGAGAAGGGACAAGAGGAGAGAGTGCAAAACAGAGACAAAGTGACTGTGTGTGTGTGTGTGTGTGTGTGTGTGTGTGTGTGTGTGTGTGTGTGTGTGTGTGTGTGCGCGCGCGCATTCAGAGCCAGGCCTAGTTTTTAGCGTGTGATCTAGGCCATTATCTGTGTTAGCACTGGTGGGGCTCAAACAGGCTCTGTGGATCCTTCATAACAATACCTTTTATGAGCTTGTGTGTGTGTGAGTGTGTGTGCACTGCCACTTATACACAGTCGTGCATGTTAATGCCAGTGTGACATACATGATGTACAGATGCTCCTGCACCTCTGCCGGGTGCAGGAGCGTGCCACATAGTTTCTGCCTGTTTGCTAAGAACAGGGTGTGTGTGCGCTTTTGTCAAGCGTGTCTTCATATATGTGTGTGTGTGTGTGTGTGTGTGTGCGCACGCCTTCTCACGTGCAGCTGTGCACTCTTGCTGTATCACCCTCATCGTCAGTCAACCCCCCTCTCCATTGGCGCCCTGGGGGCCTTCATTATGTAAGAAAGACATTGCTGCAGAACAGAGGCAGCAGCCCTGATAACTGTGGCAGCCCCTACTTCAGTACAACCCGCTTAGGCCTCCATAACACACACACACACACACACACAACACACACATACACATGTACATACGCACACACTGCAAGCCTGCAGCAGACGTGTGATCAGGATAATGGTGAGGATTGGGGCTTCTGACAACTGTGGGCAAGCTTGTTGAAGTGTACAGGAAATATCAATAAATCATTTTCTGCATTGTAATACACAATCTCCTCTTTCCTGCTTCTTTCTCCCTCTCCCTGCATAATTTAACTCCCCTCCTACCATATATCCATACACCCATTCAAACCCTCCTCGTCCTTTTTAAATCCTCCAATCCTTCTTCTCGCTTCCATCTCATCCCCCGCACTTTCTCCATCATCTCCACATTTCCATCTCCAGCGGTCCCCTTCCCCCTGGCCCATCGGCTGACCATGAAGGAGGTGTTTGACGCGGAGGGCCGGCCGCGAGTGGACCTGCTCAAAGCTCACCTCACAAAGGAAGGCCGTCTCGAGGAAACCGTGGCCCTGCGCATCATCGATGAGGGCGCCGCCATCCTGCGGCAGGAGCGCACTATGTTGGATATTGAGGCGCCAGTCACGGGTAAGGAAGGGATTTAACGCACCAATTAGGAGATGGTAGAAAACAGTTGGAAAGCTAACGCGCTTTTCCCAGGGTTATCTTATAATGTCTCTTGACAGCACTAAAAGTGTTCCTTATATTTTGCTTTTTTAATTTATTTTACTGGAGTAGACCCCAACTGCCACTCCCACATCTTAGCTTTTATTTATATGTGGGGAAAACTGCATTCAACTAAGATAAAGTCCATCACATGATTGATGAAGAACCTGTAAATTTCAGACCACCAATCAAGTTAGTTTCATCTCCCACACTGTCTTCCACGATATACTCTTTGGCCTATATTTATTTTGTTGGGCTCTGATCTTTCGTGTTACTCTGTAAAATAACCTAAAATGCACTGTTACATAATTACCAGTTAACAATATAAACCTTAAGCTACCCACACGCCTACACAAATCCCCAACCTATTGAGGAAACACATATGATCTTTTTTTTCTGTTTGTGCATTAACATAAAGCTTAAACACAAAGCAAAGATGAAAACCAGCACAAAGAGAATTTAAAGCGATTCCGAATCCTGACCTCTCATCCCAGCTTGTTACCTGCTGAAGTTCAGGCTCTGGGTCAGCATACACCCAGCTTTATCATAACTCTGGGTTCTTGGATAGTTTTGTGTTAGCATGCTATCTCTAGAAAGAGCAGTATATGTAGACTCCACCATTTTCCTCCTCCTGGCACACGAACATGTGACATTACTGCATTACTGAAAATTAAATGTAGCTCGAATTGAAAGAAGGTGTAGCGTCTTTATACCATGGCTATGGTAGGTAACCCTACTCACTGTGGCCTCCAGACTATCATATGCCAAAAAAGGTGTTCTTTACTATCTTTCACCTGTTTTAAATTGCAAAATGTCTACGTTTTATTTATTAAAAGCATCTGCAAGTCACCCATTGAGCAAAGCCACATCAAAATTTTAAAAAAGGCTACTTGTTTGTTAAAATGCAGGCAAGCAGAATAGATCAGACATTTCACAGTGAGGAGACAGATAGCAGCAGTCTCACGGAGAGGCAGAGAAATAGAGCTGTGGAGCAAAAAGGCATAAAGATCAGTAATTATGTATTAATCAGAATCCATTCATTGATTCATTAATCTGCCATATGTATCTGCCACCCTTTTAATATGAACTGTTGTTCGGTCGCACTTCACTGAGAGACCCAATTGGCGCAACAGCTCGCTCTGGCTTGGGTAATAGCTGCATGTATTCCCCTCCCAGGGAAATGGTAAGAACTGAGTAGGATGCGGAGGAGAAGCCGGGGATCGAAATCGAGGGAGAGCAAAATAGAAAGGAAGTTTCTGAAACAATGACAGAGATGACAGACAAGCGGGCAGGCAGACGCAGACACTGGCAACCTATTGACTCTGCCTGGCTCGTGTACCTATGTGTCTGTGCTTCTGCATGCTGCATTTATGCAAATGCGAGCGGTGTGATAATTCTGTGTGGGCTTGTTGTGCCCACGCAGTGTGGGAACATCGCTCAGCTTTCACAGGTACAGATCCCCAGGGACAAGGACAGATAGATGGACAGATGGAGAGACAGTCAATCATAAGCAGCTTAGTGCAGAGGTTCTCTAACCTGTTCGTTCCCATTGGGAACGAACAGGTCAATATCAACATATTGATCCCGCTTTCCTGGTTCCACTTCACCAGAGTCTGACTCAGAAACACACAAGAATTTCTTGAGAGTGTGCCGTGATTGGAAATGACTGTTACATTTCAGATACAAACTACCGCAAAATAGACTCACGTAGAAAGAGCTTTCACCAAAAATGCAATATAAAGGGGATATAAAGAATACTTCAGCACTTTGATGCCGTCTCAAAGTATGAGTTTTAAGACAGACAGACAGCTGGATGGCTAAAATCTGAACTGACAGGCTTTTAGGATGTCACACGAAGGCTTCTGGGAGAATACCAAGACAGCTCAGAGGAGGCAGGCAGGTATGGCTCAATTTCACTCATGACATTTCTCATTCCCAATTCCCAGTTCAAATTAAAGCGAATGCTTATAAGTAGTCACAAAAACAGACATTAACATGGCAAGCAGATGGAGACACAGGCAGACGAAGGCGGTCAGACAGATGCAAAATGGCCGTAAAATGGCTGCAGAGGGGAACTATGACATCAACTAAAAGTGAAAGGAGAGACCAGACAGATGGCGAGGGAGGCGGATGGTAAGATGTATGCTGACAGATTGTACGGGCAGACAGTCCTGAAGTCGTTCAAAATGTGAAGTCTTCAGCATGTGCAGCCTGATTTACTCCTGGAAGCAACTTGCAACAATTCAAAAGAGAAAGCTTACAAAAGCTTGCATACAATAAGATGATGCAAGGGTCAATCAAGAAAGCCAGATACAAACAAATCGGATTTACCCTGAACGTGATTGCACGTCGTCATGAATGCATAAAATCCAACATCGGGTGCGAAATTCTAAGCTAATCCTAGCTATCTTGGTTAGTAAGGTGTGTTTAACTGATGTAAAAAAAACTGAACACAGAATTCTCAAGTCTGTTAATACAAATAACTCACAGTAACATATTCTAGATTTGCTAGCCTATGATCCACTGGTGGGTGTATCCCACCTCTCCCTTATTGTAGCCCACTCCCCATGACCCGGAGTTGGATATGCAGTTAAGAAAATAGATCAAAAACTGGACAGATGCCCCAAAAAGCACAAAACTTCCAGCTCTGATTTCTGGTCTTTTTCAGGTAGTATTTAAACAGACCTTGAAATGATCGAGTAGAATCTTTAAGGAGCTTTTAAAACACATTTTTGCTGTTTTTTCTATCCAAACAGATGAGTGGTGTTTCTAGATCAGCAGCCAGGACAGATATACCTCTGCAGATGCAAATCAGGCCATATGGAGCCACTGAAGCAAAGACGGTCCCATATTTTTGAGCTGAATTTGTTATGTGGGAGCTGAAAACTGCAGTGTTTATAATCCTGACACTGTTGTGTGCTGTTTCCACAGTGTGCGGAGATATCCACGGCCAGTTCTTCGACCTGATGAAGTTATTTGAAGTGGGAGGCTCTCCTGCGAACACACGCTACCTCTTCTTAGGGGACTATGTGGACAGGGGGTACTTCAGTATTGAGGTGAGGAAGGATTGGACACACTGTGTATACGTCTTATTTATAGTGCTGTGCATTCAGTTGGGAAAGAAACAATTATCCTTGTTGCTATGTATGCCAGATTAGTGTATGTGGTGTACATTGTATTGAAGTCTATTATGCACATTCCTGGGGCAAGGTGTATTTTGGTATTCAGTATTGCAGATGTACAAAAAGTACTTGAGAGTAGCAGTGACACGATGCACTATATGTGTCTGACAAATGCACATATAAAGATGCAATTTAGAATTCGTGACCAGGGGGTCCTTGTTACTGACATCAACTTTCATTCACTATTTATGTTTCTACAGGACAGGCAACAATTTAAGGACAGCAAACACTAACCAGAGTGTGGTTTGCTTCTTACTGTAAATATGCATGAAAGTTGGATGGAAACAGCACGGTATTCCAAGAGCTGTTTGAATATTTGATTCTTCAAAATGAATGAGGGCATCATAAAGAAATGTGTGATTACGTTATCCAGCAGAAATGTGGTACAGATGAGCAGACTGACTTGAATCCACAATATACAAGCGTGTGAATGTCTCAGCCTGTCAAGTCACCGTGGCATATGGGATATGTCGCTGACACGGAGTGAGTTTGGAGCAGAGGGAGCGATATTTAGGCCACCTTCCTAACACATTTGAAGGGCACATAAGGAGGAGACTAAATGTAGAACAGAGATGATGGTGTGTAAAGGTGAGAGAACATCCTCTGAGCCATTTGTAGGGTTTTCTAAGTGATAAGAGTAAAAAAGCCAACGTGATAAATAAACACACATCCTGCTGTACTCTAATGACCAAACAGTTCAGCCCCAAAATTTGAGCTAAACTTTGATTCTAGGCAATATGACATAGTTTCAGATTAATGCTGCACATACAAGACAGTTTTACAGTTTTTCCTACTGATGAAGACCGCCCTAATGGCCAATCATAGCACAACAATGTAATTAAGTAATAGACCAAAAGATTAAATGACAGGAAAGTTCCTGTTTTTCACCGTATGCTCTAGAAATGAGAAGTTTTTCTGCAATTTTACAAATTTATTCTTTACAATTTAAGCCTGAAGAGTCCAGCCTGTTCTCACTCCCAATGCGTAATATACCGACGATTTGTCACGTCCCGAGGCGTTCCATGGGAACGCGGAAGGTGACCTTCCACGTTCCTATGTTGCGCACCAGATTGTGGATGAAATTGAATAGAATGACACTCCCGCGGTAACACATGTTTCAGCTGTGTATTCCAGCCCTGACCCTAATCATAACCTTATCCTTAACATTAACCACCACCTTAATCGTGAAGTGTTTTCCAAAGCGATTTATGTAAAATAGACGTACATGTGCAGATTTAAAACCAAACGGCTCTCATGTTTCCTAATTTTTCCGAACTCATAATATAGGGACGTGTTGGGTGGTCAAAAGCGTAATATACCGATAATTTGTCACCTAGTGTAAAATGCTACTCTTTGGGAGTGAGAACGTGTTGGAAGAGTCATATGGACAGATTTCTTTCATTTACTACAGCAGCATTTAGAAAAATTATTGAAATTGTACTTCTTATATCAAGAGATTATTCTGAGATTAAATGTGTACTTAAACTTCTGTACATTGATTAAAAAGGGGAGTTTGCCTGGTCTGGCCCACTTCATATCAAAGTGGGCTGTTTATGGCCTGCGATGTAAAATGAATTTGACATCTGCACTCTTTGAAAATCGAAATGCTGTTGCAGTTGTGTACCTGCTGAACTCAATTTCTCATGTTTTCTCTTCTTTTGGTGAATATTTAGTGTGTGTTGTACCTGTGGTCACTGAAAATCCTCTACCCAAAGACGCTCTTTCTTCTCCGGGGGAACCATGAATGTAGACATCTGACAGAATATTTCACCTTCAAACAAGAATGTGAGTTGGCTTTTTGCTACACGGCCCATTTTTCTTTTATTTCAGCATTGGTTCTTCCACTCCTTTCACCCTCCGATGTTAAGCAGTGCTTATTTAGTTTTGATTATTAGTGGTTTGAACAGATCTCGTAAATCTCAGCTGACTGGAGAACATATTTTCAGTTTGATTACAAACCTGGCGAAAAAGTTAACATGCTAACTGGTTCAGGATCATACATTTACAACTTACAGCTAAGAGTTTATTTGTGCTTGAATAACACCTAAACATGGTTTTAAAAAAAGAGGAAAAATCAGTAATTAGTCAGTATTTCCTATAGCAGGTATCATATTTTGTTTTATTTTCAAAGCCAGGCGTTATTAGCTAAAAGTAGCTAGCTAGCTTAGCAAGGTGCAGCTAAAGATAGCGCAGAGATATATACCTGCTAATTATGTGACATATTAATATAATACAACAATACCACTTTCTAAACTCATCTCAGAGTTGATGGAAAGAATACTAATAAAAATAACACAAAACATGCCACGACTTTTTTTTTCTGTCAAACTAGCTAATATAAAGAAAACCAACACCTTGTCAATTACACAATTTAGCTGAACTAACACCTATAGCAGGTAGTTAATGGCTGTCTTCCTACATAATTAGCTTTAGGGAGCAGTTTTTTTGCAGCAGGCTGTAAATGTTTTTAACATGTGTATCTGCAGTTTTGCACGTCCAGGTTGTCTTAACTTTTGCAACCCTAACTGTAGCTTCCAGTATTGCTATTGTAGGTGAAAAGCTGATTAGCCCTTACACGTTATACACGACTGCTGAGAGAATGACACCATGTAACACGCGTGCAAATCTTGTTGAGCTGTGCTGTGCTTTAGGTGATTGGATCCGCTTTATTCCATTACCTGATAGTTTCACCTATGGAGTTAAATATTTTCTGCTGGATCTCTTCTCATCCTCCCCCTCACCATCCTTACTTTTCTGCCACTGGCATGTTGTGTCCTCCCTCTCTTTTCTCTCCCTCCATCCTTTTGCTCTCTCCCCCAGTGTCTCCCTCCGTCTCTCTGACTCCTCCATCAGCGAGCTTCAGCCTCCTGTCCAAGAGTGGGTGATTAGCAGCAAATTAATTTGGCCCTTAATGATTGGCTCAGGGACTTACTCCTCTGTGTCTGATTGGCCAAGGGACGCGGAAGCTAATTTCCCTTGGTGCTCATGGCGAATAGTGGTCGCCCTCAATTACCATCTGCTATGTGTGTGTGTGTGTGTGTGCAGCACGAGAGCATGTACTGTGACTGCATGCGTGTGCAAGTGTCTTCATAAATGTTTGAGAGTGTGGAAGGAGCTGGTGGACTGGCAATAATGAGCTCTTGCTCTACACAAGGCAGATGGAGAGGTTGACAAACACACTCCTCGCTGTCACACACACACGCACACATAGAGGCTGGCTACTGTACGCTTGTACTCCACAAGACTGGCTTTGATTTGTGTACGTGTCGTTTCATGTCCTCACACTCTACCTTCTCTCTTCCCCGGTCATCTCCTCTCCTTCCTTCTTATAACCTCTCCTCCTTCTCCTGTCTTCTCCCATCAGTCTTTCTCCTTCTCTCTTTCGCGTTCTTCTTTTCTCGCCTCCCTCCTCCTCTGCTGTCTAAAAACCATCCTTTTCTTCTTCTTCTTCTTCTTCTTTTCCCTCCTCCAATCTCCTTTCAGCTATTTTTAATCCCGCGGTTTTGATTTTATGTCAGATGCATCGTTATGCCCATGTGTGAAATGTACTTTAAAAGATGCCGTGTCTTGGATGTCGTTATTGATATTGCTGCCAATTCAAAGGAGTTTTTAATACACGCAGACACACATACAAAAAAGAAGAAAAAAAGTGTCATGTCTTTGCTGCTTTGTGTTTATATTTGGGTCATTATTTAAAATGCTGTAATAGTGAGATTTGTGTTTTGTTTTTTTTGTTTTTTTTGTCTGGTATCTCTGAAGTGGCATTTCTAAAACAAAATCCAACATCATCAGAGAGGAGAAAAACAGGTCATATGGGAGTGCTGAGAAGAGCTGGCCCCATAAATTATTAACGCGTTGTGTGAAAATCCTATACGTTAGTGCCCTTGCACCCAAGTGAACCAAATGACGTGGTAACACTTTACGGGAAGGGTATTATCGGGTATTCATTCGTGATTTCATGCACGAAAAAGCGCCACTAATACGTGAAAAAAACCCATGACTCATCAGGAAAGTGCCTGAATTAACAGTATCTCATGCATGCCTTAATGCAGACCTTCCCAAAGTGTGGGGCCCGCCCCCTAGGGGGGCGCAGAGCAATTGCAGGGGGGGCGCAGTATGAAAAGGGGGGGAAGAAAAAACAAAACACTTGGACACTGCTAGCACAGGCGCTCACAGACACGCAAAGCAGGAGATGAAGCATCACTGAATATGTTTCCAAACCAACTTCATTCTAAGCCAAAGACTAGAAAATATGATGAAGCAAATCTTCCCTTTGGTTTCACCTGCACAAGTGCCGCGGTAGGTCTCCCTGCAGGATTGGTTTTCCCTTCGTCGGGAGCAGCGCTGGGCTGTTCAAATCACAGACAAACAGGATCCCACTGTTTATGTTTTTGAACCCATTTTGCACAGAGAGGCATTTTTTGAAAAATGTATTGATAGCAATGTTGAATATTATTACACATGAAAAAAAAAAAACTACATGTAAAATAATCACACGGTGATGCCTTTGCCTTTTTAAACACAGGGACAGTAACTGCGTGTAAACCTGCAGACAGTCAGATTAACAGTAATTTCTCTCTATCTGCCATTCATCTTATGTAAACAAATAATGTGGCGCACAGTGTGACGTGAAAAAAGTCACATACCTTTTAACTTGTGTGACCAACTCTGTATTCCTCGTCCACACGTAAATGCAAAAAATGAGTTTAAAAAATCTCAGTTTTCAGTGATTTGAAACGCCGTTTACGTGGACGAAACAGCTGCGTTTTCAAAAATACCTGTGTAGGTGCGGACGCAGCGTAAAAGAGTTAGTAGTTTATTTTATTACCTGTAATTTATTGCAGATTACTTTTATTTGCTTAATTGTTTACTAAATGTTTGAGGTGTGAAATAAACTGCAATGGAGCAAAATGTGGGTGTGGTTGGAGGATGTGTGCGTGCGCGCGTGCACGCGCGAGAAAGTGGGGGGGGGGGGGGGGGGCGCGAACATTTTTCTTGTAAAACAAAGGGGGCCCAGCAAAAAAAGTTTGGGAACCACTGCCTTAATGCATGAACAATACATTAATTAATACAACACCTAAGGTATTTCAGTCATCTTGATTCATGAGTTATTAACCGTGTGCACCAACAGGCTTAAAAAGAAAACACTGAGCAGAGGCAGTGAGTGTGTGTTCACTGTCTCTGCTCAAATGTTCTAATCGTGGTTGACTAAGCAAAACGTCTTTATGACTTCGTCATGTTTGAGGGGCCTAAGGTAAAGTGGTGAGCTGGGTATTGCTTTATTAACATTGATGAATAACAAATGAAAGTTGAAGGAGATTTGTGAGCGGGAGACAAAGATAAAAGATGGTTAAAGCCACTTTTATGTCACCCATTGGTTTGTACACACTTTTTTTGAAGGTTAAGTTTAGGTCTGTTGTTGGTCATCTTTTCTTTTGGTGTGACCATATTTAGGTGAGAGGATGGAGCGCCAAATTATCAGTTCAGTTAGCAGCCTTGGCTAGCAAGCGGCATCCAGACACCATAGGTGCAGACATCTGGTTATCAGTGCTAAGTAACATACTTTTCCAACATGCTTCATTTTTTTATGTATTAGGCTGTAAACATGTTTATTTCTGCTGTAAATAGTTTTTTCTGTCTGGACTAAGTTATGGAGCCAAACTCAAGTGGCCATTAGAGGAACAGGTGTCCAAGTGGAAAGAGTTTAACGCTTAGAAAACAAAAAAGAACAGGCATCTTTATTTACAGTTGTTTTTAATCTTTTATCATGTCAAACAAAAGCAACACGAACAAAAAAGCGATGTTTTAAGAATAAAAAGTGCAGCTGCAAGCTCGTTTTACTCACTGTTGGTTTTTGATACCTAATTTAATGAATAATCTACCTCTTTAGTTTCTCTTATCTTATCTTTAATATAATTAATAATCACTATTCAGTAGTTAAGAAGGACCAGGTCACTATTTATTTATTGAACATTAGGTCGTGAAGACGTCATGGTTAAATAATTATTCTTGAAAATAATCAGAATTGGTCATAATAGACATTCATTACCATTACTGCTTTTTTTGGTTATTAATTTATTGTTCTTTCTTTAAGGCACGCACACTGCAGTGTCATTCTTGGTCTGTTACACACGAACACAATTAAAGCTATTTACTGCACAAAGTAATGTATGATTTTATATATATGTACCATTACCACAGCGTGTTAGCAATCGTGTTTTTAGACCGATTCTGTCTGAAGCCTTCAGATTACTGACTTCTGTCCATGTAAAGGCCTGTTTGTTCTGAGTGCATCAGTCTCCCAGTGACAGGGACCGACTGTGCATTTGTAGCAATGGTGGCTATTCAAAGCATGTCAAAACACACTCAGGCGCTTCCTTTGTTTCAAGTCTTGAAATGTCTGTCTACTCCTCCAACCTGCAGGTAAGATCAAGTACTCAGAGCAGGTGTATGACTCCTGCATGGAGGCGTTTGATTGCCTGCCTCTGGCAGCCCTGATGAACCAGCAGTTCCTATGTGTGCATGGGGGGCTTTCACCAGAGATTCACACGCTGGACGACATCAAGAAGGTAAAATCAAAGACACGAGCAGTTTTGAGTTATCACTGCTGTGATAACAAAGCAATGATAACTTTTTTGACAAAAAGTGGTGTTTAATGACATTTTTTGTAGCTATAGGGTGAATGTTTTGTCTGTATACAATCATTTTTTTTCACCTTATTTTACAGAATTTTCTATTTGTTTTTATTTCTAAGTATTTGATAAGCAATGCTGAAGCATCAATCAGCTCTTAAAAAATAATGGTTAACTGTCTTTGAGAAGTACTAACATTTCCTTCATGTAGAAAAATCGCTGAAAATGTAGTGAAGAACTGAATCTGAATTCATTTTAAACCTTTTCCTGTTTAATCATTATGTAGTAATGCATAAAATGTATATAAAGTGATAAAACAGCCTTTTAAAAACATTTGTAATAACTAAATTACAGAGCTGAAACCTACCAATCAGAGTGAGAAAGTCTGGTTTGACAGTGTAGAAGTTGTCATATAGAAAAGGCGCTACAACTAGCTTAAAGAAGCCAAAGCTAACTTTACGTATTGTTTACTAAAGGCCTACACAGAGCAAACAAAACAATGGAAAATAGCAAAAATATCTGTTTTGGTCATACCCTTTGTTATTCTGCATAACTACATGAATTAGTTGTTGAATCAAATCACAGTGGAGAGAAGAATCTAGACCTTGTAAACCTAGCTTAGCAGTAGTTACAGCTTTGCCTTCAATTCAGGTGACAGGGTGTAGCTAAGTCAGGTGTTTAATGAATACGTTATTTGTTCTTTTCTTTTCCTACTTACACAAAACAGTGATACATTATATTTAATAATAATGGATTGGATTTATATAGCGCTTTTCAAGGCACCCAAAGCGCTTCACAATTCCACTATTCATTCACTCTCGCATTCACACACTGGTGGAGGCAAGCTACAGTTGTAGCCACAGCTGCCCTGGGGCAGACTGACAGAAGCGAGGCTGCCATATTGCGCCATCAGCCCCTCTGGCCAACACCAGTAGGCGGTAAAGTGTCTTGCCCAAGGACACAACGACCAGGACAGAGAGGCCGGGGATCAAACCGGCGACCTTCCGGTTACAGATACGCTTCCCAACCCCCTGAGCCACGGTCGCCCGAATATTTGTTGTAACAAGCAAGTATAAATAATGATAGTAAGGAGATTTGGCCTAGAAAGCCATAGGAACACATTTATTTTGTAGACGATGCATTTAACCCTTGCATCTGCATTCCCAAAGACATGGTGTCACTTAATATTCAGCATGCTGGTATATATGTAAGTTCTGTCATAGAGAGTAATCAGCCTGCAAATGCACAAAAAGAAGAGAGATCAGCCTTCGTAACTGTCCACAGTTTGTTATTCATTCTCAGTTTCACCGTTTCTCCAGTTCCTGCTCTTTGCCTGTGCAGGATAAGGAATACAAGTGCAAGGAAAATTATTCATGCATGCAACATGAGATCGACCTATGTGCAGCACTCAGGCACATTCATTCAGCAGTCATAAACCAACTTTTATTTCAGCTTTTTAGCCTGCTCCAAGTGCGTTCATTCGAAACCATAAAATAACCCCTGTGTGTATACAGTTCACTGAGCTCCAGAGCACAAAGGCACACACATGAACACAGAGATGCGAGAACACACACTTCCTCATCTAATGGCAGTGTTTCCATGGTGAATCTGCTGGTGTGACATCTTCTCCCTCCTGTGTGGTGGGGGTTGCCATGGAGATGCTCTGCTCTGACAGTATGTGTTTGTGTGTGTATGCTATGTGTTTGCTTTTCTTTCTCCCCTGATTTATCCTATATGTGTTGGAGGGTTGTTTACATGACTGAAAATGTCTTTCATGTAGAAAATCTCTGTTTCTGTAAGCTGACATTTCTATACTTCTGTGTGTGTGTGTGGTTTTTTTGTGCGTCCTAGTTGGACCGGTTCAAGGAGCCTCCGGCATTTGGACCCATGTGCGACCTGTTGTGGGCCGACCCCCTGGAAGACTTTGGCAATGAAAAGACCCAGGAGTACTTTGGCCACAACACGGTCAGAGGGTGCTCCTATTTCTACAGGTACAGGAGGGTAGAATTACTCCTCAAGGTGTTGTGATCTGCAAAAAAAAACATTACGTAAGAGCCCTGACATTTTATTTTTGAATGGGAATGAATATAGTCTGGCAGCCTTGCAGCAGCAGATCCCTGTGCTTATGAAGCTCAAAGGCAGAGCAAAGAGCTGACCTGGTACTCCAACAAGCCAGTGTGGATGTAATATTCTGGGATGATGGTTCACGGCAGAGACAGTACTCTTTAAAATCACCACCTGAAAGAGAAAGAAGTTCTCACACATGTCCCTGACTCCGGGTTTTCTCTGGGATAGGTCGATGTCTCTTTTTAAATGATCTGAGCGCCCTGTCGCTACCGTGCATGAGCGACGTGCGATGCTCACCTACAAATTAGAAATCTAATAAGTTTCAGGTCGACTTCAAGCTGCAGGTTTGGGATGTTGTTCCCGAGCAGAGAGAACGGGAGAGACGCCTCGTGTGCACGTTTACACCACATCCGAGATCCCCTAACTGTCGCTGGGATTTGTAGAAAATCTTGGCTACTTTACACACACAAACACACACCAAACACGCAGCACACACAGTTCCGTTTCAGCATGAAACGATATCCCACAATCCCCAGGGAGACTGCACGGTTCTGTTGCTATGACGACTGGCTACTCCTGCCAGATATGGAGTGATATTAAGATACAGTGAGAGAACGAGGGAGAGTAACATAGGAGGAGGGTGGCAGGGGGAAAAAAGATGAGAAAGTAAGAATGGGGGGCATGTACAGATGAGGGGGGAGACGGTGTTTAGAAATGGGTGTTGTGACATGTTCTCTGTGGCAAACACACCAATTTTCTATGTTTAGGAGACACAGCATCAATCAGCCAACTAGTGCACACTCAGCCCACCTCAGCACTGAGGCAGCCGTAAGCCTGGCTCAGGCCTGTCACTCCTCACTGATGCCCCCTGCTGGTCTCAGTCAGACACTACCTTAGAAAACAAAAGCCTACTCATCACCCACTGCCAGACTTTAAATATCTGTTTTGTGGTTTACAGCAGCCTTGACATATGACTTGTTTGTTATGTAAAGTGTGTTTTACTGCATCGCTTTGAATAATTCTTTCCCTTCATGTTTCTTCCTTTGCCCTCACTTACTCTCACTTGTTGTCCCTCTCTCTCTGTCTCTAGTTATCCAGCAGTGTGCGAGTTCTTACAGACCAACAACTTGCTGTCAATCATCAGAGCACACGAAGCACAGGATGCCGGGTGAGCTGACCGGCTGCTGCGGCTCAGTCCTTTCTCTCAGCTTAAATGGGCGCACCATTTCATTTAATGGCTTACCCTGACATTTCATGTTCTGAGCTGTTATTTTTCATTGTCGGGGAATTGGCACATTGCAGGAAAAGAGGCCGCACAATTTTCATCCTGAAACTGTGTGATTAGCATTGTTAAGAGTTGGTCTGACTGAGAGTGCACCAACAGCCGGTGCAAGATTCAACCCTAACTAACTCAGCACAGGAAGTCAAAGAGGCTGTGTACACTTTGTACTAAAAGTCTGAATAAAATAGTGAAGGGGAAAAAATTGTGACCCAAAAATGCATTCCTGGCATCTATTATCTCACTGAAAATCCTCTAGATGTAATGCAGCAATTAAGGCAGCACTGTGTTCTGTGTGTGTGCTGTTTGGTGAACCCATTAACAGTATTTGGTCTGTCATGCAGACGAGTAGTCTGGGTAATCATCCAGAGGTCTTAATGCACTTTTTATAGGATGGCCAAAAAACAAGCTATTTCAGTTGCCAGGCTTCTGCACCTGTGCAGAGTAGCTAATGTGGAGATAAAACATGCATTCATGGTCAAAAAAACAAAAAAGAGACTGTTCGATGAAGTAAGCAGCAGCAGTGTGGATACAAAATGGAGCAGCTTTCACCTGAGAACTTACAAAAGACATTGTACTCACTGCTGTCTCTACGAATTCTTTGATTGAATTCTTGAAGCCCTTGATTTGTGAATGTGCCGTTGCTGCATTATATTCTCCAACAATAGCGACAGCACAAAAAGAATAACGGCCAGCTCACTCAAAAAAAAAAAACTAAGCTAGCTGCTACAGGAACTACCCTAAATGGTGATTTTGTCTGGGAAAAATTGGTTTCTCTTCACTGAAGTTTAATGAGCAGTGAGAATCTAAAGCTGTAGCTCGGTGGATTTACAGCAGCACACTTTCCTGTCAATATTACCTGATGAAATGTGTGTTGTTTATAGCGGCCTGACAATGAAAAAGGATTTTTTCCCCTAAACCACACAAATCCTAAACAAAGGGGGGGAATCAAAACAGACGTTGGTCTAGGAATATCATCATTAAATTCACACAGAACGTGAACCACGCTCTCCTGGGTGAAATTGTTAGACCCACTCAGCCACCACAACCCAGATCAGTAAAGTTTTGTTTTGATAAACAGCTACAGGCTTCCGATGCCAGTAGCTTTTTCTGTTTTTTTTTACTGGTCATTTTCCTCTGCTATGCAAGGCAATCTGCTCTATTTCTGTTCTGTTAGTTTAAAAGAGTGTGGCTGTCTCACCTCCAACCATCCCCTGGCTGCTTTAGAAGACCTGCAAAGCAAATCCTTGTTTTTTTCATCCACAGCGCGGTGTCCTATTTGAGTGGCTGTAACGTGGGTAGCTTGTTTGTCTCTCTTTCCTCAGGTACCGTATGTACAGGAAGAGTCAGACTACAGGTTTCCCCTCGCTCATCACCATCTTCTCCGCTCCAAACTACCTGGATGTCTACAACAACAAAGGTCTGACTGACGTGTGTTATCCAATTATTGTAGAGCAAACTGTTTGTGTTGTAAGACTTCTCAGGAAAATCTTTACATGTACGGATGGATGGAAACATTGTTACCTCCTAGAGGAGCAAGCTTTCAATAGGTTAATATCTGCTTCTGTGTGCGTGTGTGTGTGTGTGTGTCTAGCTGCGGTGCTAAAGTATGAGAACAATGTGATGAACATCCGTCAATTCAACTGCTCCCCTCACCCCTACTGGTTGCCCAACTTCATGGACGTCTTTACATGGTCGCTGCCCTTTGTTGGAGAAAAAGGTACCACCCCCCACCCCCCCACCCCCCCCACCCCCCACCCCCACACACACACACACACATTACATTACAAATACCATGGAAGAGGATGTTGAAGAGGAAGTGCAAAATCTTCATCTTCCACGTGAAAATAATTTAGAAACCATTTAATTTTGAAAGTGAAAGTAAACCTTCAGATGAACTTCTCCAGTGAGAGAGCTCCTCTGCTCAGCTACTAACAGAGTTTGCACGGTATGTATGCCTAGTTTGGGATCCTGGTCCTTGCTGGTGTCTACTGGTCAATAGGGGAGTTGACTGGATGTCTGTGGGTTTCTGAGACAGAAGGAGAAACTTAAAGTCTCTGAAGAGCATTCATGTATTCTCAAGGATCACCAGATTTGATGACTCGTTTGACCTGTTTGAAGGCAGGGACAACTCGCAGTGGGTGGACTGGCTTCCTCTATCTGCCCAGTGTAACTGTGGGCGAATGGCTTGTGAGGTTTAGAGGCTGCTGGCCTTTCAGGCAGAATATGGCTTCAAAACCAGCAAAGTGTGGCATCAGAATCTGGGCTTTATTTTATGGAACGTGTAAATATATACAGAGCAGCTGGGAGGAGGAGCTGCTGAAAGAAACCAGGGGACACGAGTGGTGCTAGATATGTCATACAACCTGGGACAGTAGCACCTCAAAACAAGGCCGACAATGGCTGGAACACATATTAATGTCAGTGAACAGGACGTCTCAGTTCGTTTTTTTTTTTTTTTTACCAAGATAAGCTTCAGTATAGCGGATTTTTAGCATCAATTACAACCTTGTGACAAAAAACAGTTGTGTTGTTAATTCTGGTTGCAATCAATAAACATATATGTTTTCTCTGCAGTTTGAAATTGAGCTGAAGACAATATATGTTAATGGTTCCGGGTCAAACTTGTCTTTTATCCTGTCTTCCTTCTCTCACCCCAACCGGTCGCAGCAGATGGCCGCCCCTCCCTGAGCCTGGTTCTGCCGGAGGTTTCTTCCTGTTAAAAGGGAGTTTTTCCTTCCCACTGTCGCCAAAGTGCTTGCTCATAGGGGGTCATATGATTGTTGGGTTTTTCTCTGTATCTATGAAGCGCCTTGAGGCGACTTTTGTCGTGATTTGGCGCTATATAAATAAAATTGAATTGAATTGAATTGAATTGAATTGAATTGAATTGAAACGGACCTGAGGGATACCAGTTTGATAAGCGATTAATAAAATGGATCGCTGATGTACAGTAACAGAGTGTGATTCTTGATATCTTCATCTTTCAGCCCTCTAGCATTTTCACAGCAGGACATAGTTCAGCTCCGTCCTACTTACATAAAAAGATTCGTCACATTTTTTCCCAGAAAACATTTTTATTTTTCACAGTAGACACTGAAACATGTCGTATCAAAGGGGTAACGATCACACCGATGATGGCTCATGTTCCATTAAGGGATCGCGGAGAGCCGGTGTGAAGGTCTGCTGTCACATAGGTCGATAATTTACCGCTATTCATTGAAGGACACGATAATTACCCTGTCGTTAACATTTTGACTAGGACCTAAACTGCATGCACCAGTTGGCAGTTTTGTTGTCCTTTTATAGAAGCGTATCTGTGTCTGTTTGCCCTGCAGTGACTGAGATGCTGGTCAACGTTCTGAGCATCTGCTCTGACGACGAACTCATGAACGATGGAGACGAGATCTATGACGGTAAGAAGCCGCCAGCATTGATTTTTTTAAGGGTAGCTAGCATTCTTTTTTTCTTCTACGTGTCATCTTTCAATAACGTTTCTGCTCCACTCACTTCCAGCCAGTGCAGCGGCAGCGAGGAAAGAGGTGATCAAAAACAAGATCCGAGCCATCGGGAAGATGGCCAAAATGTTCTCCGTTCTAAGGTGGGTAAAGTTGCAGTTAAACACGCGTGTGCGCTTGCCTGCACATGCTCGGTTTCCCGCAACTTCTGCAGAAGCTGGCAGTCATCAGATCCTCACTTTTTAAAAGAGATTTTTCTAAAATCTGTCTTTTAAACCACAATCGTGTTTTTTTGCATGTTTGCAGGTGTGCAGTGTTTGAGGAAGTGTGTAATTCTTTCTCTTTATCACCTGCTCTCTTCTTTTACCCACACACATCTCTCACAAACACACACACACTGTCTCTGTTTCTCAGGGAGGAGAGTGAGAACGTCTTGACCCTGAAGGGACTGACCCCGACAGGCATGCTGCCCAGTGGCGTTCTCTCTGGGGGCAAACAGACCCTGCAGAGCGGTGAGCGTTTCATTCACTCACACACACATAAGCACACACACAGTCACATGCACACAAACTTAACCCCGAACTCATATTCAGAAACACAATGCCACACAGACAGTTTGAGTATCTGCTTTGGAGCATCCTCCGGTTCCTCCATGCCCTCTCTCCTCTTCTCCTCCTCCTCCAGCTGTTTTTCTCCTCTCATCCTTCTGCCTCACTGACTCACTCCCTCTCTCCACCTCACCTCACCAACGCTGAAGGATACTAACAGCCCACTGGTTGCCTGTGTGTGCGAGTGTCAGAGAGAGTGTACGAGCGAGAGGCTGAGAACCAGAGAATGACACCAAAATACAGGGCAAATGCATGTGTGTGTGTGAACTAACAGCAGCTAATGCTAACACCAGGTGCCCTCTGAACCTGCTGTGGTCTCAGTGCTGCTCTGAGGGCTTTGCTTGTTTAAACCTGAAACATGCCCCTTAGAAGGGGGTGTCTGGTAGTTGGGATATTTAATTAATGCTAATATTGAAATTATATGGATGTTACACATGATATTGACGATACAGAGTCTCTCACTTGTGTATATTTATCATGATGACATCTCCACAGAGCTCTAACGTGAATTTGGCAGAATAGCATGAACAGAATAGCATGAAGAAAATTTCACATGTTCAGCTAAACAGATATTGGTCCAAGCTGGCCGTCAAAAACTGCAATCTTTCACTTCTGCCTTAGTTCATGGTGCTCGTCATAAATCACATAATACCTGTCTGATCTCCCAGGCCAGCGTGAGGTCTCGTTTTATGTTTTATGACTTCTTGTTTGATTTTTGGATCACCCCAAAGTTCTGCCTACACTGTTTTCCAACCAGAGATTGTTTGACAACATTTAGCTCAGCCTGTCGGAGCCTCCTCAGCAAGCGCTGCTCACCCATACGGCAAAGATGTTTACGCATATCTGCACAGAGCATGTTTCAGCCTTCACTTCGTTTTCCTTCTCCTCCTCCTTTCTTTGTACTCCATCTTTCTCTTGGACTCTGTCATCTCCTCTCTCTTCCTGTCCTCCTTTCGTTCTCTTCTTTTGCCCATCCTTCAGCTACCATTGAGGCCATTGAAGCTATCGAGACAGTTAAGGACGCCGAAGGTAAAATCCCACTCATTTCACTGTGTGTGGGCGCGTGTGTTATATGTGTGTGTGTGTGTGTGTGTGTGTGTGTGTGTGTGTGTGTGTGTGTGTGTGTGTGTGTGTGTGTGCGTACGGACGAGTGTGCAGCATGGCTGCGCTCTCAGTCGCCCATGCTCATAAGGTCATAGATATTTCCTTAGACACGATGCACTCAGCTCTTCTAACTGCATCACCGCTCTCAACAAACCTGCTGCATGCTGGAGCCACCACATTAAAGCACACAACATGCATAAACCTTTCTTTTTCATCCTCTTGGGAAACAGGAAACACATACAGCCATATATTTGCATTCTGTTCAGATGAAACGCGCAGAGAATATTTTCTCCACACATACACATTTACAAGAAGAGCGGGAATGTGGGCGGGAGAGGATGTTGCAATGGCAGGGTCACCCAGACCTTCTCACGGACTGCAGTGTGTTAGTGTTTTTCTATAGTTTCCATAGATGCCATAGTTCTTTAGAATATGAGCATGCAATCAATCTGTTTCTCAACAACCTACAGCAGAACTCGGGCCAGATCAAAATTTGCAACATTTGCAATTCGCTGAAGAAACATTTACACTGATCTGCCACAAAACTCGTCTTTTTACTTAGCTTTCAGCCTCCTGCAGCATCTTCACGTGACCTAGATTCAGAATAAAAGTCTTTGCTTACACCAAGAGATGGTGTGTGCTGAAGAAGGCAAGCTAGTGTGGCTGAAACCTCTGCAAAAAGTTGGGCTTGGGATTATGCAGATACAGTTTCACACTCAAAACCTTTGCAAAGAAAAAAAGATTAATTTGGCATATGGATGCATTACATTCAGAGGCGGCTGACAGGTCTGCCAGGTTCTTTTGAGCTCACGAACAGATTGTGGTCATGGATTGTGTCTTTTGTGTATCATGCCCGGCGTGCACAGTACTCGGCATGCTTCAGTTACCCATACTATTTTGTGTTTGTACCTTTAGTGCTGTCTTTGGCTTACCTGAAGTACAGACCATAATTTGTTTACCCAAATGAATTATGGGTATCGCCTGTGCTGTAGTTTTCTGTCATGTTATATATGATTTGTAGTTGGGTGTTAGACATGTGCTTTGTAGTACAGTGGCATCTGTGAGCAGCTGCATGTGTGACAGTTGTCTTGTGCAGTTGTTGAAGAGTTGGCGTCGGCCTCTCCAGACAGTCCTCCTTATTGGTACAGGAGCATCTGCTGGAACAGAGGTTTACCTGGTCTGGGGTGACAGCTACTACAACGAATCAACCTTAATGCTGGTTGATGTTTTGTCTAATTTAAAGACACACCGTTTAAAGACAACTGAAATAAAGCCAAGTCTACAGCCATGCTAGCTCTGTGAAATGCTTCCGCTAGCATGCTAACAGGTTTACGAATGACAGAAGGAACACGCTGCTGAATTAATACGTTTAACTGAAGTCCAGATGTGCGTGAATGACTGACTCTTCAGTGCGACTGAACAGACTGCGATAATTTGGATCTGGTGTACTGCTAATGTGTTTGTGTGCTTTGCTAACATTTGACGATTAGCAGTAAATACAAAGCAAAGCTAATGCTACGCGAGCATGAGCAAACATCTGACAAATAATAATAATATTAATAATAGTAATGGTGACTAACTCAAACATAAAACCCATTTAACAGATTTATCAGAGAACACACATAATAAATGTCCGTTCAGTCATTTCCTCATTTGCACCTTTAAAGCATTAGTGTCAGTTGGTATGAAGTTGCAACTTGGATGAAATAAAAACAAAAAGCAGATGCGCATGCTTTTGTTTCATAATGACTCTAAACACTGCTGACTCACCTGTACTACTTCCCATAAAACCGCCATCTGATAATATCTTGCTGCTCTCTGGAAACCAACTGGTTTCACTTTTTTTTTTTCTGTGTAAAGATTTCTTGAAAAGCACTATAAAAATCCTTTTGCATGGAGGTGCAATCAGCTCTATCTAACTCTCAGCAAATAAATATTCTTCCCAAAATGTTGAAGCACTTCCTGAAATATTTGTCAAGTCCAAAGCGGAGTAAAGAAAATCCTGGTGGTCACTATGACCTGACTAAAATTGGTGGAGTGCTTCTTTAAGATATCAATGCAAGGTTAAAGCTGCCTCCTTAGTAAAAACAAGGAGTACTCCCAAAGCTAAAAGGGAGGAACATGAGGGAAATGGAAAAATGTGACTACATGTCTTTACCTGTATATTCTGTGAGCTCCTTCTGTATATGATGGTTTGAATGAACAGCTAACTGTCAGAAACTTGTCCCGAGGGGAAAAGATGTCTTATGAAAGACCGATTGTGCGCATATTGTTTTTCTCATAACATCTTACCAACCACTTTACTCACACTGCTAATCTAAGGTCAATGTCCAGATAAACACCGGTTCATGGGTGGCATAACATCTTTGTAAATATGAATATACAATATGATTTTGTTTATCCAAACCCCAGGTGACCTTCAGCTGAAGAGATTTAGATCAACATGATCTAAATGTGGTTACTGGAGAAACTTAGAAAGGATTTACTTCCCAGGCCACACTCATGCTCTTTATCGGGGGGTTTGGATACACAAGATTTTGTGCAATACTGTGTGGACTTTTAACTGTGCATGTATGTGTGCTTCTGCCTTCGTGTGTGTATGCGTGTGTCTCTGCAGCCATTCGAGGGTTCTCTCCGCAGCATCGGATCAGCAGTTTTGAGGAGGCCAAAGGTCTGGATCGGATCAATGAGAGGATGCCGCCACGTCGCGATGCCGTCAACAGCGTGGGCCTGTCGATGGGCCGTATGAACATGGGCGAGCCCAATGGGACCGACAGCAACAGCAATCTACAGTGATGGACGTACATGCCCACGCGCCCACACACACCTACAGTTACCACACTGACCTGGTCCCATATTTCATATTATGTGTACATAGGCATATATACAGACAAGAAAAATGCATCACACACACAGACACACACACACACACACAATATTTCCTTTACTAAATAGGTACAGACAACATAAAACCCAATGCAATTACATACACACATCCTGCCCCTTTTCCCATAGCCATCAGCTGTTATTTAAAGGCATGAGCGTACCTGGACTTTACCACCAAAGGCTCAATCTCTTCTCTGAACTGATTGGCCCCATTTAGAGAACTACAACTCTCATGTACCTGCACAACCACAGGAAAAGAGTCTCCAAAAATACTCCCCACACAAAGCACGAGCAGCTACTGTTTGCCTTGTACGGAGGGGGGTGGGGGGATCACCAGCGGGCTGACAGTGACAAGCCTGTGAAGGTGTGCTGTTTGTGATGGACGTGGTCAAGTTTAAGGGTTGGTGCAGACGGCAATCGGTCGGGGGGAGGTATTTAAGTGTCATGTATGATTCTTTTTCCTGTTTGCATCCCCAAAACAGGAAGTGGAACCATTACCAATGCTGATTTTCCAAAGTGCGTGCACATGCTTTTAACGTGTCGGTGTCTGTATGGCTGTATTTGGAAAAAAAAAAAAGAAAAAGTGTTTACGTTTGCAAACACGAGCAGAGCCGAGCATCAGGCAACGGCGAGAATATGTTTTTGATGTGCAGTGTGGCGGCTTATCTGCCAGCGAGAGATGTGCGGAGATAATCTCAAGCTGCGGTCTAATCTGAGCCTCGCCATCCTTTCCTCCTTTGGAGGAGAGTCCCATTTTGCTTTTGTAGCACCACACTGCAAGCATACGCCACTTGAAGTCAAGTGGCAGGAAACCCCCCTGCCTGTCCATCCACCCAAAAAAGAAACAAAGAAACCCCCTCGTGGCTCCAAATGTGACCCGGGATCATATTTGAAGTGTTTCTCCCCACCTGTTGTGTGTAAATAGAATAAATAAGAGAGGTTTTATTGCACATCTTGATGCGTTTGGTCACAGGGTCTGCAAGATGCAGTGTATGGTAACGTGGAATGCCTAATGTACTGTATGTGAGGGAGATGCAGAGGTGGGGGAGGGGAGTTGAAATGTGAATTCAACACTCTATTCATTCTCTTTCTACATCCTCCTTTCTTCCCGAGTTGCTGTCTGCTAAAAAGACAGCAGTGACTGCCGGGAATCTCCGGCCTAATAAGCAGGAAACGATATTCCACTGAGGAAACACACTCTTCTGGTGAAGGAAGAAGCCAAGACAACAAGAAGAAGTCCGAAGGGGGAAAAAGGGTCTTTGTAAAGCATTTATATTAAAGCATCAGTGCATGCAGAGTTAAGTTCTTTGATAATAATGTGAAGATTATATTTGTGCTCTGTGTTTCACTATGGTAGGATTTTATTTTCTTCTTGTTTTTCTGGCTAATATAAATGAACTGAGGTATGATGAAACATTTATTTTGTACATAATGTTAATTTTTTTTTGTATTCATTTTGCGTTCGATTTCATTGGGGGTTATTTTTGCCACCTGTTTTTCCCTTCTTCTTTTTTCACAACCTGTGTTTCCGGTTTCTTTCGACGCTGTACAGAATGACGACTCACTTCTATTCAAAGTGTCAAGTCCACGTTCTCTCCTCTCTTCTTTGTCGATGTACAGGAGTTGTTTTTAAATGATAAATATGAATAACGATAAACAAATATTAAACTAGCATCAATGAATGACCATTACTATATACAAAGGCACAGGCATTCAGGCAGCCAAAAGCATGATTGCATGGATAGAATTTGCGCTGTTCAAAGCAAAAAAGCAGCAGACACATTTTAACGGGAGGCGTGTTGCCGTCACAACTTAAAGGAAAAAAGTGTACTCTCTCTCTGATCATAATGATTCCTCTTGTTATTTGATGATATTTATGAGTCTATGATTATTATGATTCTATTTATTATGAACATTATTCTTAATATTAAGCTCTCTCTCTCTCTCTCTCTCTCTCTCTCTCTCTCTCTCTCTCTCTCTCTCTCTCTCTCTCTCTCTGCTGGTTGCTCTTCATGTTGCATTGCTCCTTGGTTGATCTTGTGCTTCTCTGGGAGAGGTGAACCCCCCTTGGGAGACCCTGTGCCATAGAAACTGTGCCACGGTTCTGACTTTCTCTGTCTTTTGTTCAATCTCTCTCTCTCTCTTTTCTCTCAGCTTTCTGTTTTGACTCCCCCGGTCACTAACACTGTAAGCATGCCCCATGGGACGATCCACTTTTTTACTCTTGAATAAAATATGCATGAACCTTTGGTATGGATACAGAGCCTTTATTTCCTTGTCACATGTTTCCTTACCAATTAATCACAGACACAAATTGCAATACAAAGGACTAACTCTGATGTTTTCAGAGTTTTTATCAGTTTTGAGTGTTAACTCGGTTTCCCTGGGTCTTTTCCCGTGTGTTTTGAATACATCTTCTTTTTTTTTGGTACCGGTACCGTTTTTATTTTGTTGTATTTATCCGCAACACCTTAAAGGCCGGTCCGTTAAAATATTGTCGGACATAAACCAAAGATGTTTATAAACCGAAGATGTGAAGATGTTTCACCTCTCATCCGAGAAGCTTCTTCAGTTCTAGGGTCAAATGGTGGAGAGTCCCAGATTTAAGCCCTGTGGGAGTGTGAAAACGGGTGTAAATCACAGAACTGAAGAAGCTTCTCGCATGAGAGGTGAAACGTCTTTAAGCAACTTAAAGAAGTCCAGACGCTTTTCTTTCCAAGCTCCTTAGACGACTAACTCTGATCAGAGCTGCATAGACTTAGAGCACCTGTTCTGTGGGAAATGTGAAAGATGCCACACAACAGAGACATTTAAAGAGAAGTCATGCATGTTTAAGTAGTTAAGATCTGAGCAAAGATCAAGTCTTAACATGATATCAAATATACATTCGTTTAAATAAGACCCCCTTTAAACAAGCACTCAGTGACAGTGGGAAGGAAAAACTCCCTTTTAACAGGAAGAAATCTCCAGCAGAACCAGGCTCAGGGAGGGGCGGGGCCATCTCTTTCAAAAGGTTGGAGGTGATGAGAGGAAGAGAGACAGACATTAATATTAGCTAGAGTGGGGCAAAAACACATGTTGGTGAAAAAGAAATAGTCAGTGCATCACAGGAAGCCCCAGCAACCTAGGCCTACAGCAACATAACTAAGGGAGGATTGAGAGTGATCTGATCCAGCCCTAAATATAGTTTTTTAATCAAAAATGAAGGTATTAAGCTTAATCTTAAAAATTGAGAGGGCATCTTTCTGTTGAATCCAAACTGGGAGTTGGTTTCACAGAAGAGGGGCCTGAAAGCTGAAGGCTCTGCCTCCCATTCTACTTTAGGAACAACAAGTAAGCCTGCAGTCTAAAGTGCTCCACTGGGTGACACAGTACTATGACATCTTTAAGATAAGAAGGGGCCTGATTATTCAAGACCTTGTATGTGATGAGAAGGACTCAAAAATTGAATCTAAATTGTACAGGGAGCTGATGAAAAGAAGCTAGTGTGGGAGAAATCTGCTCTCTCTTTCTAGTCCCTGTCAGTACTCTCGCTGCAGCGTTTCGGATCAACTGAAGGCTTTTCCAGGGAGTTTTTAGAACATCCTAATAATAATTCATTACAATAGTCCAGCCTACAAGTAATAAATGCATAAACTAGTTTTTCTGTATCACTCTAAAACAGAATATTTCTAATTTTAGAGACATTGCAAGAAATCAATCCTGCATATTTGATTAATATGCACATTGAAGGACAGGAAGGTAAAAAAAAATACCAAGATTCCTTACTGTGTTGCTGAAAGTCAGGGTAATGCCATCCATTATGTAAACAGAATTGGTCCTAGCATGGAACCCTGTGGAACGCATAATAAACTGTAGTGTGAAGAGGGCTCTTTATTTACATGAACAAATTGGATATTAGATACATATCATTGCAGTGCAGTGTCTTTAAATCCTTTAATAAAATATTATGGTCAACAGTTCTAAATGATGCACTGAGGTATAACATGACAAACACAGATATGAGTCCACTGGCAGAGGCCATAAGAATGATCATTTGGGACCTTCAATAAAGATGTTTCTGTACTGTGATTAGTTCTGAAACCTGACTGAAATTCTTCAAATAAACCATTTCTCTGCAGATGATCAGCTGGCTGTTTTACAGCTACCTTTTCAAGAATTGTTGAGATAAAAGGAAGGCTGGAGATTGGCCTATTAACAGTAGCTGACATAGCTGGTTCAAGCGATGGCTTTTCAAAATAATGGTTTAATTACTGCCAACTTAAAGTTCTGATGTACATTGTCCAAACATGCTATATCCATGCCCTGCTATCAGCCCCTTTGATAGTTGAACTTTCTTTTGCTTTTAGAACTACCTTAATTCTTCATGGCACAGATAGAGTAAGTACAACGATCCAGCAAAAACTGCAGTTCAGCCACTACCTTTAGCAGTGGCCATGATGATGACAATGAGCTGCAGGTGATTAATTGTCCGCAGGGTTGTTTGCCAAAGGCAGGAACCCACAGAGGAGTTTACCACCCAGGCAGGGAGGACAGCAGGTAAGCAGAGAGGGGAGGGGAGAGACAAAAACAAACGGTGGTAAAAAGCCACAACGGACTTTCCATCCTGGCATGATAGTATCACACAGTTGCTACAGATTTCTTGACAGCACATCCCAAATGTGGTGTTTAAGCAATGCTAAGTTAGGATTTATTTATTTAACTCAAGACACATCAGGCCAGACAACATTGTTCCAATCCCTTATTGTCCAACTTTCTTTGAATTGTAGCCTCAGTTTCCTGTTCTCAGCTAACAAAAATTAATCACGCTGTGGTCATCTGCTGCTTTACATGCTGTGCATTCAGAGATGCTCTCCTGCACAACTTGGTTTAATTGAATGAAATCTAAGTTACTGCGTTTTTCCTATCAGCTCAAAGCAGAGTGACCATTCTCCTTCTGCTTCTTGTATCAGCAAAGTATTTTTACCCAGAGAACCACTGCTCCATGGATAGTTTCTCTTTTTCAGACCATACTCTGGAAACCCTACAGATGGCTGTGTGAGAAAATCCCAGATCAGCAGTTTCTGAAATAGTTGGACCAGCCCATCTGGCAACAACATATCAGAAGTCACTTTTCTTCCTCATTCTGATGCTCAGTTTGAACTTCAGAGATCGCCATGACCATGTCTGCATGCGTGGATTAGATTAGAACAAACTTTATTAACCCCTCGGGTGGGTTTCTCCGGGAAATTCAGCATTGACAGGAGTTGCATGTTGCAGAGGTAGAATACCAAATAAAGGGGAACGAGAGAGACTGAATATAAGCATAAATATAGCATATATACACTTATATAAATACAGAATATATAATAGGGATAAATATGAATACCAGTGAAATATAGTCTATGATGAAATGTAGATCGCACAGGTCTATTGCACTTTTCAACTATTGTGAGTCTGTTGCACAGTGATTATTGCACAGTCGACTATAAAAAATATTGCACAGTAAAAAGCACTACAGCTTAGTTGTTCCTGCCCTCCTTTGTCCTCCTGTTTCCCCTCCCCCTACTCTCCAGCAAGGAGTTAAGTTGTTGGATGGCATGTGGGACAAAGGAGTTTTTAAGTCTGTTGGTCTTAGACTTTGGGAGAAGCAACCTGTCGTTAAACAGACTCTTCTGCTTCCTTATGGCCATATGCAGAGGATGCCCAGCATTGTCCATAAGATATTTGTGCTAAGTAGCAGCTGATCAGTTGTGACAGAAAGCAGCTCACTTTGCTTTAAAGACAGAGAGTGTGAATGAATTGCACACACATATCCGACTAAGAAACTGTTACTGGTAAAGATTACTCCTGCTTAAAATGTCTAGTATTTTATGTTTAGGCCACATCCGAACTGAAACTCTCCCAAATGCAAACTTAATTAAATAAAAATTTGCATATGAGCAGAGTTTCCAGCATGCACTGTGCAGCAGTTAAACTCTTTGATGCGTCTTACACAGCACTCTTTGTTCTTCTTTCAGTTTTATGATTCTGTATGACAAAATTCACTAATACTATCAAAAGTATTTCCACATCTCTGTAGCTAATCATAAATTTATGAAAAATCATACACGTTTACATGCTTCCTGTTTGTAAAGAGAAGTGATTCCCAACCATTGGTCTGTGAAAACCCCTTTTCATTTTTAACGTTGTTACCCTAAACCCTTTGAAGACGGATGTGGCCATTCTTGTGAAAAAGTAGAGTGCAAAGTTACCAGCTAAAGACAGGAAGTCAGCGAAGTGCACCCATACACTTACACATGTCTGTGAAGGTTCTCAGTCATCCAGGTCATCGTAGTCAAAGGAGCTTGCAAAGAAAAGCGTCTGGACTTCTTTAAGTTACTTGAAGACGTTTCACCTCTCATCCAAGAGGCTTCTTCAGTTCTAAGGTCAAATGGTGGAGAGTCCCAGATATAAACCTGGTGGGAGTGTCCCCCCACAGAGGGACAAAAGGACCCCCTGATGATCCTCTAATCGCCTGAGCCAAGGTGTGGAACTGGGTGTGGGTCCCAATCAGCCAGAGTTTCGGGTGAGTTCATTGTGAAACCTGGCCCCACCTTATCATGCGAATTCCTGAGGTCAGATGGCCCAGGGTGTGAGTGGGCGTTAAGGCGTCTGGGAAGGGATCTCAAAACTGGATTATAGATGCCAGAGAGTTGGTGTCGTAAACCACCGCCTCTGTTCAAAGATGGTCGCTCACAGTGGACATTAATGGCTTCTTTCACTCCTCTTTCAAACCATCTGTCCTCTCTGTCCAAAATGTGAACATTGGCATCCTCGAAAGAGTGTCCTTTATCCTTAAGATGCAGATGGACAGCTGAATCTTGTCCTGTGGAGGTGGCTCTTCTGTGTTGTGCCATGCGCTTGTGAAGTGGCTGTTTGGTCTCTCCAATGTAGAGGTCTGGGCATTCCTCGCTGCACTGTACGGCATACACCACATTGTTAAGTCTGTGTTTTGGCGTTTGACGACAATCAGTTCCAATTTACTGGGAATAACCAAAGTAAAGACAAATAAAGAACCTTGAACCTTGAGGTACAGATAGCAGGATGAGCACTTCAGTCCTCATCTACAAGTACTTTATAGGAAGTGACAGCAAACAGTGATAACAGCATCCACTGTGTGTAGCATGCTTGCCTTATGGGACTAATAAAGGTATATCAATTCAATTCAGTGCTGTTGCAACATTTGAGTCATATAAAATGCTTCCAAGCTTTGAGACTTTTATGGACTAAATAGGGGTTAATGTTCACTAAATAAATGCCTGTGGTGTGGAACAAATGTTGATCTTTGGTCAGATGGCAGCAGCGGTCTGAGTCTCATAGCAGACGTATCCCGACACATTCAGTTCAAGCTCAAGTTACCTCTCCCTCCCTCTCTCTCATGTATACGGTAGGTCTTTGCTTCACCCTCCCAGCAGCTGAAGAAGGAAACACAATGAAAGCTTTATTGGTGCAGAGCCAGAACTTCCTCGAGCGTATTAGCTCTCTACCCGTCTCTCTTTTTTCACTTCCTCTCTCTCTTTCTTTGCCACCCACTCTTTACCTCTCTTTTACTGTGGTAGTGAGAATATTTACGTGAAATGAAAACTGAAATTCCTGTTATAGCATGAGGGGTGGAGACAGAGAGAGAGGAGAGGCACAAATAGAGCAGACAGAGGAAATCTCTCCAGTCTGGATCACAGCAGGCACATCAAGGTGAGTCCCTTCATCTGCATCTTTGTCTCTGTTGTAGTTTTATAACATACTAACAGACAAACTGCACTCTGTTACTTACCACAGCTGTCTTCAGTGTTCACACTGCAATGAAACATGATTACAGACATGTGTAACGTTAAAGTAAAAGGCTTCCGCTTCTGTTTAGAGGGACTACATCAAATCAGCCAGCTAGCGAGCATATTAAGTGTACCTCATTGTGCTTTAACACTCTTCAGTAACACCTGTAACACTGAAGTGTTTTGGTGAGAATCTATATTTTCACACGGCATCATTTTTGCCCTTTGGCACTTCCCTTCTGCCTTTTATGATTGGTGCAGTGCTGTGATGGATGTCAGGATACCAGTTTTGCCTTAACAGGAGAAGAAATTGCAAAACAAACCTGCGCATAACCAGTTTTTCAATAAGCAGGTTTCAGCTGCAGAAAATGAACCCCACCCCACCCTGTTGGTCTAATTTGTTTATGCTGAATGACTACAGTCCACCTGTTTACTTCTTCTGTAGGTAGATTCAAGCTTTTGTGTAACAGCTGATGGTGCTCACGTCTTTTAAAGTTATAGAAGTTAAACAAATTTGTGTTAAAAAGGTTCAAACCTCCAAACATCCACAACCATGCAATTTGTTACTCCTGATGATAAACTTTAATATTTCAGACCAGAAGTTAGACTTCAATAAAAGCTTGGGTGAACTGGCTCTACAGTATCTAGTTTTCTGTAGGCTCTATCTTTTCCTTCCTGACAGATGCAGTGTCCTCGAGAACAGGATGCTCTAATCCCTCAGCCCCGTGGGGATTTACCTAAACTCTGTGCTGCGGTTACAGCTGCCGTAACTATAGGATGCATGCTTTTATTCTCTCCTGAGAAGTTGCTTGGCTGGATTGCCATGGCAGTACTCATGCTGACTGTTGGCCCTTTGCTACATGGGCTCTGTCTGCTGGCAGAGGAGCTGATATATCATTCAAACACAAGGTGAGAGGAAAGGTGTTGTAATACATTAACTGTATATGAAAGATAGGAGTAGCTCCATAACATTACTGTTAGCCTCAAGTGGCCACTGAAGGAACTGCAGTTTTTGACTTTGCTTCATTTTCAGCATCAGAAGTTACAATTGTTACAACTGATTAAAGCAGTTTAAAACCATTCAGTATGCTTACTATCACTATATATAAAACAAGAGTCTTGGATCACAGTAACAACTTAGTATCTCCGAGTTCATTGATTTAATTCCACAAGCTGAGACTTTACTGTTCGTGAGTACTGTGTCCCTTCTTAGGATGATTTTTAGTAAAGATATTTCTTTCCACAACTGGTGGAGCTTAAAAGTGACAAAAAACATGTTTGCTGCCAAATTATTGTTAGAGATACCGAGACAGCTTTTTTAAAGTAATAATTACTCTGTATAGCAGCAACACGTGTTAACGGGGCCAAAATTTGCCCTTCTTCCTTCCATGTTCTGACCAGATATCGAGGACAAGGTATGCTAAGCCACATGCTCCCTGCCTGTGGTTTGGGGGGCAAGACCCTGCTCGCTGCTGGTGTGGCAAGCCTAATGCTGTACCTGGCTGGACATCATCTACCACACAAATGCAACATCTGGGAACTCCTTGTCCTTGTGTTTGTCCTTTACCCACTGTTGAAAGTCTCTGGAGTCCTGGTGAGGTTACAGACACGTCTTCATTGCACATCACTGTCTTTCTCTTACAGAAAGACTTTACTAATTATTAAGTATATTATGACAAATATAAAACTGTCACCAAAATGTGAAGAAGAACCACCATGAATTCATGTCTAAAACAAGTATTTTGTTGAAGCAGTATCAATTAAAGCAATGTGTTTGTGTAATACCGAAATTTACCACAAGATGGTGCAGTGAGCTGTAATTACACAGGGATAGAATTGATGAGGCGATGGGAAAGCTAGGTTAAGAAGAGAGGTGACAATCAGCGAGCAGCAGTACAGCTTATACAGACTGAAAGTGTGGAGGAAGTCAGGAGTGGGTGGTGACGTGTGGTGAGGTGTGGGGCAGGAATGGTAGATGGGTTCTAGGTTGGGAGCTGGGATTTTATTTTCTAGAGTTTCTGTGGACTGTGAGGTTTAAACATAATACTGGTCTAGAGTGGGAGGCAGGTGGAAGAGAACCTAGTGAGGTGGAGGTGTGCACTGGAGAGAAGAGGACTGAAAAGAAAAAGAAAAAGAGTAAAGGAGTTTAAATACTTGAGGTTAGAAAGAAAACCGTCTGGACTTCTTTAAGTTGCTTGAAGATGTTTACCGTCTCATCCAAGAAGCTTCTTCAGTTCTAAGGTCAAATAACGGGGAGTCCCAGATTTAGGCTACGTCCACACTAATACGTTTTCATTTGAAAACGCATCGTCTTCTTTCGTTTTGGCCTAACATCCACACTGAGATGCCATTGTCGTTCAAGGAAAACATTTTGAAAACGCTCTCCTAAGCAAATACATTTGAAAACGGCGTTTTCGTGTCGCAGTGTAGACAGCGAACCCGGAGCCATTTTGAAAACGATGACACATTTTAGTCATGTGATGCAGGCATGTGACCAATTAAACAAAGATAGAGGAGGGCATTATACAGCGTTTGTTTTGTTTGCTCTGAATTTTGACAGCCCTATTAAAGATATATTATATCAGTCTGTACATGCTCCAGATAGCTTTTCTTCAAATTCTTTAATTCTCACTCGCTTTTGCAACTTTGTACTTTTGTGTTACTCGCAGCAAAAGCTGCACCTCATTGTTATTCCATTTAAAAAACTCGGTGCTTTTCCTCAACATTTTGCCGTGACGTTTCAGAGAGCCGGAAAGTAAATAAGCAGCACACAGAAATGAGGCGGGTTGAATCTTCTTCACACATGCGCAGTACTGAAACGTAAGCGTTTTCGTCCGTTTCGATGTGGATGCACAACTCTGTGAAAATGACTGAAAACAATAGTGTGGACGCGGAGCGTTTTCAGGCGAAAATGCCGTTTTCAAATTTATCTGGGCTAGTGTGGACGTAGCCTTAAGCCCTGTGGGAGTGTCCCCCCCAAGAGGGACAAAGGACCCCCTAATGATCCTCTACTAAAATCACACGAGCCAAGGTGTGAAAACGGTTGTAGTTGAGGATGCACTACACAAGTTCTGCTACCTCATTTCAGATGTTGTTTACACAGCACTCCTCAGTAAAGTAATTCATCCTTCCAAAGAAATCTAGTTCTCATGATGATAAATGTTCTCTTCTCTTGATCCAGCTGCCACTGTTGCACCCAGAGCTAAACTTACATTGCACACAGTCATTAATTAGCAGCACTTCTGGAATGTCCACCAGCCTGTCTATACTAGAAGACTTTCACTATGAACATAAACACGGAGCTACAGGCAGGTCTGCACAACCAGTCGGGTTAGTTGAAGGGCTCCCGACTCGCCATGCTCAACAGTGCATGCAATCGTCCCAGCAGCAGTCTGTCTTAACATGCACTCAGACAGTAGATGTGGGATCTCAAACATACACTACCAGTCCCAAGTTTGCACACACCTTCTCATTTGATGGTTTTTCTTTATTTTCGTGACTCTTTACGTTGTAGATTCTCACTGAAGGCATCAAAACTATGAATGAGCACATAAGGAATTATGTAGTAAACAAAAAAGTCTGAAATAACTCCAAACATGTTTTAAAGGTTAGATTCTTAAAAATATCTGCCCTTTGCTTTGATTACTACTTTGCACATTCTTGGCATTCTCTCAATGAGCTCCATGAGGTTGTCAACTGAAAGATTTTCCAACAATCTTGAAGGAGTTCCAAGGCATGGTGAGCACCTTTTGGCCTTTTTGCCTTCGCTCTGTGGTCCATTTAAATCATCAACGGTGTCACCAGTAGTTCACGGTAGGAACCGTGTATGTAGAGACCATCCGTTCACCTTTTCTGCATCTCACGGCGGCTGGAACCAAAGATTTGAATTTTGGACTCATCAGACTAAAGCACAAATGTCCACTGGTCTAATGTCCATTCCTTGTGTTTCTTGGTCCAAACACATCTCTTCTGCTTGTTGTTTTTCCTTAGTCATGGTTTCTTAGCAGCTATTTGACCATAAAGTCTCCACTGAACAGTTGATGTAGAGATGTGTCTGCTACTGGAGCTCTATCTGGGCTCTAATCTGAGGTGGTGTTAACTTGAGATTTCTGAGGCTGGTGACACGGATGAATTTATCCTCTTGGTCACTTGGTCTTCCTTTCCTGGGGCGGTCCAGTTTCGTCATAGTGCTTGATGGTTTTTGCGACTGCACCTGGGGACACATTCAAAGTTTTAGCAATTTTCCGGACTGACAGACCTTCAGTCCTTAAAGTAATGATGGACTGTTGTTTCTCTTTACTTAGCTGGTTGGTTCTTAGTTCTAACTACTGTTAGAACTCATAATATGAACTCCAACAGTTGTCAAATAGGGCTGTCAGATGTGTACCAGCCTGACCTCTGCAGAACACACCTGATGGTCCCAACCCCATCAAGAAGGCAAGAAATTCCACAAATGAACCCTCACAAGGTGCACATGTGAAGTGAAAACCATTTTAGGTGAATACATCATGAAGCTCATTGAGAGAAGGCCAAAGGTTTGCAGCGCTGTCAACAAAGCAAAAGGTGGCTACTTTCCAATTTCGTTGTAGTATTGTACTAAGTATGAATGAGCAATGATAATAAAGAGTTATCTTAACTTAAATACTTTCAGGAGAATTATCAATAATTCTTCTCTTTGCTACATATATCAATATATCTTGTTTCATATATTTGATGTCTTCAGTTTGTATCTACAATGTAGAAAGTAGTAAAGACAAAGAAAAACCATTAAATGAGAAAGTGTGTCCAAATGTTTGACTGGCAGTGTATTTGATTACGTTTTAGTAGTTAAAGCGGCTACATTTGAAGAGAATTCACCAACCTGACAATTTGATCTCAGTCAGAGCTCGGTGTGTTTGTGGCTCACAAAAAAAAAACAGCTTTAAAGGACCACGCTACAGAAAGACCAGTCCCTCCCCAGGGCTTTACCTGATTAAAACTGAAATGGCATTTGTTGAGTAAAAATAGACTCTAAACATGTCATCATTAGCAACAATGACCATTGCGTTTTGCACAGATCTCTTTTGGTGCAGCTGACTGTGTCCCTCATGCTGAATTCAACCTAAAACTAGAAAAATTTGCATTTCCTGCGAAAATGCAGTGTGGATGCTTTAAAGCTGAAGCTGTCTGCAAAAACTAGCTGAAAAAGCTGAAAAGTTGCAGAAATTGTAAAAACTTTGCAGAAGCAAAGGAACTTTGCTAAAAAGTAATAACTTAGCAGAACTGCAATATCTTAGAGGAAACATAATACTTGGCAGAAATACAATAGCATAGCAGAACTTGGCAGAAATATTGTAACTTACCAGAAACATGATAACTTATCAAATATACAAGAATTTAGGAGAAATAGTATAAGATAACAGAAAGAATATATTTAGCCAAAAATATTTAAACATTATGGAAACACTATGATTTAGAAAAATAGTACAACATAGCAGAAATACTGTGATTTACCAGAGACACTGTGATGAACTATGAATATTGTAATTTTAAATTAAGACTATGTTTTAGCACAAATACTATAATTTGACAGAAATACTATCATTTGGCAGAAATACTATGTTTCAGCACAAATACTCTGGTTTAGCACTAATATTATAACATAGCAGAAATACAGTTAAATAGCAGAAATGCTATATTTAGAAAGAAAAATATAATATAGTAGAAATACTATGATTTAGCAGAAATACTGTAATCAGCACATATACTGTAACATGACAGAAATTCCTCCACTTAGTAGTAATACTATAACATAACACAAATGTTATGATTTGGCACAAAAACCATGATTTGGCAAAAATACTATGATTTAGCAGAAATACTATGATTGAGCAGAAGTACTAAGATGTAGTAAAAGTACTTTGATTTAACAGAAATACAATTATGGAGGAGTAATACTTTAGGAGAAATATTGATACACACACACATACACAGAGCCTAAGGGGAACAGTATTTGTGCCATGGAGTGTTAACAAGAATATGAGGTCCATCTTAGAAAAGCTGCTAAAATCATAAAGGTTTGCAGAATTATAATAAATGATGAATATGAATTACTGGTCTGTGATAGTGTATTAATTTGTAGGGAAAAAACATGTTGACCAAGGTGGGATTGAACCCCCGACCTTTGGGTTGCAGACCCATGTCACTACCAACTGCGCCACTGGGAAAGAGAACAGGCGCCTGGAAAACAGGGTGATGAGCAGTCAGAATTAGATCGCGGTAAGAGGCGAAAAACGCCGTTTTTTGGAGTTACAAAACGTCGTGTAACTCAAAAACTAGGTGGACTAGAAGCATAATTCTTGTACTGGGTGAATCAGCGGACTTTGGTGTACTTTGACTCATTTCACTCATTTCATTGCTCTTTGTACATCCGTCGCTGAGATATGACGAGAGAAGAAACGGCAGACCTCAGATATGATTGGCTGGCTTACAAGCCGTGAAGGCCCCAATATGCAAATTTGAATGCCTGAGCCCTCAGATATGATTGGCTGGCTGGGAAGCCGTGCAGGCTCTGATTTGTAAATTTGAATGTCTCAGTCCTCACAGAGGATTGGCTGCCTGGGGACCTGGCAGTAATATATAGAAATAGTATGATTAAGCATAAATACTACATTTAGTAGAAATACTATGTTTTAGCAGAAATACTATAAAAAAAAGAAATACTATAATTTAGCAGAAATACTATAATTTAGCAGAAATACTATAATTTAGCAGAAATACTATAAAAAGCAGAAATACTATATAAAAAGCAGAAATACTATAATTAAGCACAAATACTATATTAAGCACAAATCCTATAAAAAGCAGAAATACTATATTAAGCACAAATACTATTATTAAGCACAAATACTATGATTTAGCACAAATACTATGATTTAGCAGAAATACTATAATTTAGCAGAAATACTATAATTTAGCAGAAATACTATAAAAAGCAGAAATACTATATAAAAAGCAGAAATACTATGATTTAGCAGAAATACTATAAAAAGCAGAAATACTATGATTTAGCAGAAATACTATAAAAAGCAGAAATACTATATAAAAAGCAGAAATACTATATTAAGCAGAAATACTATATTAAGCAGAAATCCTATATTAAGCACAAATACTATATTAAGCACAAATACTATATTAAGCACAAATACTATAAAAGCAGAAATACTATAAAAAGCATATTTGTGTGGATGCCTTAAAGCATCCACACAAATATATTTGTTCCACATGGAAAAGGGCAGCTTGGGTGAGAGGATGTCCTTTTCTTTCGTCTGGCACCTTCAGCAGGGTGTCAGGTGGCTCCTGAGCATAGGTGAAGTGTTGTGACATTGTTGCGGCTGTTTCTGTGGTTGGCATGCAGGGTCCGTCGGCGGTGGAGGTGTCAGACATCTGCGAGGGGAGGAAGAAGAACGTAGCCCACGGCCTTGCCTGGTCCTTCTACCTGGGATACCTGCGACTGGTGCTGCCACGTCAGTAACATGACAACATCTACAAACAAATCATGTTTTGCCCTCATGTGCTGTTAAATTCAGTGTGTGTCCATGTGTGCAGAGGTTTCTCCCTGTTAAAAGGGAGTTTTCCCTTTCCACTGTTGCCAAAGAGCTTGCTCTAAAGGGGTCACGTGAATGTTGGGGATTTCTCTGTTTTCTCTGTCTTCAGCTTACAATATAAAGAGCCTTGAGGCAACTGTTGTTGTGATTTGGAGCTATATAAATATAAGTGAATTGATTTAAATAAATTTATTAACCAGTTCAAGTTGAATCTATTAAGCTGCTAGACTCTGTCGTCTGTTCTTTTTGGCTCACAGGGTCACATTGCTACACTTTCTTCTCTATTCTAGAGATAGAGGATGAATGTGAATGAAGAGATCTGAATTTGTTTCTGTGTTTGCGTGTCTATTCAGATTTGGAGCAGTCCATCGCAGGGTTTTGTGCCACACACCAGTTAAACAACACCAGTTGGGGTCGTGGCTCCAGGAAGCTCCTCATCCTCATCCCTCTCAATGCCAACATTTCCCATAAGCTGGAGGACGAGGATGAAAACATCCAATTCTATGACAACCTACCAAACAACGAGATTGACAGGGCAGGAGTCCGGGGGCGGGTCTACAAGCACAGTGTGTACCGCATAATGGATGAGAATAGGAAGGTATGCAAGCATAAAGTAACCCAGGGATAGTTTTTTTTTTTTTTTTTACTTGATTAATGTGCATCAGACTGGACTGAAGTCCATATTAAAAATGTTTGGTCAGTATTAAACAGCTGTAAACGTCTCGTGCAGCAAATGAACTCAGCGTCGGGTTTTTTTGCTGCAAGTGTGGGTTGAAAGACTCATGCTCATATTTTTCTCCTTTGATCAGATTTGCAAAGATTGCACAGTTTAAATATGACAGACAGCGAGAGTCACAGCAAAGTGACAGACTCAAAGGCCTTTTTCTTATAATTTGCTTCAGTATCTTAGAGAACATCAGCGTGCTGTGTATCCAACGTGTTTGATGCAACAAATCTAACAGTGACTGTACTCACAAGCAATGGTTCAGTCAAAAGAAAGGAAGTTTGGGGCGACATGAAAGCATTTGGGGTTTCATTTAGGACTAAAAATAGCCACAGATTGCTCAAAGTGAATTGCTTTAATTTACTGCTGCAGACATTACATGGAATCAGGTTATTTTTTACATATATATGCATATATATTCAGTTTAGTGCATATTTAATATTCAAATAAACTTAAATTTGCAGGGCGTGTTTGGTGTATGCTTTTATGAGTATGAAGGGATCCGTGCTGCGTACCATCCATGCTGAGTGGCCAAGCGCTAAAGTTGCTCTTTATGTTACTTTTGCTGTAGCTTTAACATCATGATCTTCCTCAGTGAAGCCAGGAAATCCTAAAAGCTTTACACTGTCTGCTGAGCTGATCTGATCATTGTGACATTATTTCACTGAATATTTATTTCTGGGTTATGACATACTATAAAACAGTCTCCTTATCATCTGATATTTCTTGTACTTTGAAATAAAAAAGTAAAATAATCTACCTCACCTTTGACTATTTCCCTTCAATAGCACAGCATTGGTACGAGCTCCTGGTTAAACCAAAGAATCCACCGGTGAAGAGCTAGTTTGTGAAAGCGTAGTAACAGCACCATCTAGCTGTAAAACACGAGAATCAAACATATCTGAGAGGAGAGTGCTCCAAGCTTTTAAAGGATTATCTGTCCGGGAAATATATCTTTCCCTGAGTGTCTGTTTTTTGTCCATGTCTATGTGTGTTTGTGTGTCAACAGGTCCATGAGTGTGTGGTGGAGTATGCAACGCCTCTGCTGACGCTGTACAACATGTCCCAGGAGAGCAGCGCTGGTTTTGGGGAGCCTGAGCGCAGACAGCAGGTTCT
Source organism: Neolamprologus multifasciatus (assembly GCF_963576455.1). NCBI lineage: Eukaryota > Metazoa > Chordata > Actinopteri > Cichliformes > Cichlidae > Neolamprologus > Neolamprologus multifasciatus. Next base: position 19,567,537 of record NC_140440.1, read on the forward strand.
GCTCTTCTTCAGGACCCTGCAGGACATCCTGGAGCATTCGCTGGAGTGTCGCAACCACTACAAGCTCATCCTGATCAATGGTAGTGTGTGTGTGTGTGTGTGTGTGTGTGTGTGTGTGTGTGTGTGTGTGTGTGTGTGTGTGTGTGTGTGAGTGAGAGGGAACTTTGTACTCCCAGCATTACACAAGCTGCTTTTAGGAGGATTTTAGCTTTCAGCTTATCCACTTTCCCACAAGGATGTTGTGGCTGTTTTTAAAGGGGTTTTTGTTGCTACACTGGAGTCAAAATGTGACACAGTATGAAGCTGGAATGAAATATGTAGGTCAGAGGATCAGTTTCAGGAACATTTCTGGCTTTGGTCCAGTTAACTCTGGCCTCATGTGAACTCATATTTATCTTTCACTGTGTAGTTCTTCGATTGTTATAAAGCTGAAAACATGGAATTAACAACCCGATAATCTTCTTCTTCGTCTTCATTGTTTTCTAGATGAGCAGGAGGATGACCCTCACTTCCTGTCCAAGGCCATTCTCAGACACTTGGAGCAGCAGGAGAGAGAGGAGTTCTGTCTTACACCAAATCCTCAGCAAGAGAGGGCACACCCATTTGTGGGCAATGCAGATTCTAATAATGGTGATGTGATGAGCAGAGACCCCACGCTCATGATCAGCCTGGAGCAACCTCAGCCTCTGAGGGTACCCACAGAGGACACTTACTAAGTCAGCAGACAAAGATGAAGACAAAGATGAAGACCAGCTCTATGGAGGACCAGAAGAGCCAAATTATTTTAGTAATTTAAAAATTACTAAAATAATTTATTATTCAATCATTTCATTTAAAATAAAAACACTGTTTATAAATCATTATTTCAAAATCCCAAATCTAATCTATTTGCTAATAAAATAGCGAATTCACGAGCTAACAGGAACGGGAAAAATGCAGGAAATGGAAAATGTCAGAAATAAATCTGTCTTATTTAAATTGCATTTTAAAATTCTCTTTTTTAATGTGGAAATTGAAAACGGTTTTTGAAATGAGGTTTTTATTGGGAGTTTTTATTAAGTATCTATTAAAGGATTTATTTTGAAATATTGATTTTTATTTTAAATCTCCAAAAGTTGATTCTGTTCATCTGAACGTAGCGTTTTGTGGGAGAAACATTTCGTCACTCATCCAAGTGACTTCTTCAGTCTCAGCTGACTGCAGGTTTCCACAATCTTATAAACAGTACATTTGCATAATGACTGAAACCAGCCAACTGAAGGAACAATAGGCTGGGAGGTCAGTTCCTTAATCTTAATTATGCAATTTTATACTTGTACTTTTATTTTAAATGAAATTATTAAATCACAAATTACTTTAGTAATGTTTAAAGAAATAAAAAATTATAAAATGAATTCCTAAATGGATTTCCTAATGCATATTTTATTGCACAATTCATTACTGAAGCACAAAATCCTTTATTTCAATGCTCGTGGCTCTTCGGGTCCTCCATGAGGCTCAACCTCCGTCACTGTGTGCTGACTCTGCAAAATGATCATTTTGTATATTCCTATACGAATATACGTATAGGATATTCATATATTATTTAAAATAACGGATTCAATTTATAGCTTGTTGGAGTTTCTTATATAGATTCTTTTTTTTTTTTTTACAGTCTAAAGTGCATTTAAAACTCAAGAGAGCATGGTACTTGCTTCCTCTCAGAGAGCAGCACGGCTCCTCCTGAAAACCCTTAGTGTCTATATGTGCTCATTCCTATCTATCCACCAGTGTGTCAGCTGATGTTAGCTGTGTGGGATGTTGTGTTGTTTTGCTCCTCTCAGGAAAACAGGTTGGACTTGCCTCCCGGAATCATGCGTCTGTTTTAATCGAACAAAGAAGTATAATCATTAAATATTAGCATACACAGTTACATTCAGTTACACTGCTGAATGAAACAATTTGTTAACAGTATCTTCAGCTAAAAGTGATTTCTTTTCTCCAAAGCAGAAGCGTCTTCATATGAAGTGGTGTACATCGTATGAACTTCCATAAAACACACATTTTGTCTTGTTTTTAACTCCAGCTAAATATTACAAAATCAGCTAATAACATTATAATTCACTAATTCCTATTATGTTGAATGCTTATGATCTTCACCACTGAATTCAAGTCTTTTTTCATATGATAACATCTGAATTATGTTTCCCTTAAACATGTATTTTCAGTGTTATGAGCATAAGGCCTTAATGTGGAAATTAATTCACATGAGAGCAACCAAAGACGACTGCTTTCCTTTGCAGATTTTTTCATCTGAAGGCCAAAAGGAAAAAAAAATTCCACTTTGTTACTTTTATGGGTTTTGGAACAATAACTTGTGTTTGCCTGTCGAGTCCACTTGATGCACAGTTTCATCTCCATTTCTGCTCTTTTTTGATCTAAATATTATAAACCCCACATCTGTTCTGTGTTCATAATACAGCACAATTGGATCAGATCCCCGTGGCTGTCGACTGATCTGATGCAACCTCGCGGAGCAGTTTCACCAGCTGCGCTCTCAGTCATGAGGTGTTTGTGAGTGCATGTGAAATGCAGATAAACAGGCTTGGTGCCAGGCATCTTGTGACCGCTTCTTTTGTTTATACAGTCATTGAACACATCTTCCTCCTCTTCCCTCTTCTTTACTATATACCATGACTTTACATGAACTCTTTTGAATTTTGTACTTTTCCAGTTTTTCTCTTTTCCCTCATTTATATGTAGCCTTCTTTCCCCACTGCTGATAATAAATATGCCACAGACAGTGATCGTTTTAGGGGTCACACATTTAATCCAGAAGTTAATAAGTTAAAAAGTGCAGCAGGTAAAACATGGCATGAACCATGGCAGCAATAATAAAAGTATAATAAATAAACAAATAAGAAAAGAATAAGTCACATTTACATTTACGTAGCAACACTTCCTTAGCACTAAATGAAAGGTGCTCTGTTTGCACATGATTTTTCCTCTGCTCACATTTCTGAATGCTCACAGGACGTTTTATAATTATAGCAGTGAGTCAGCGGAATAGCAGTCAGTGTTGATCACTTTGAGAAGGATATGTTATATGAATCATTTAGTGTCACATGTACTCACACCTTGCAACTTTTCTTAATATCTTAATAAAAGAACCAAAGGTAACACTTCATGATAGAGTTTACTAATAAACTTTATTTTAAGTTTGATGAATTACATATTGTATTATTGTTATGCTTTACATTAAGGTCCATACATTTATAGACAGTGATCCAAATCTTATCTTTGTGCTTCACTGCACCACCACAGTGGACTTAGCTTTCATTCAAGGAAAACAATAGTTGAACTTTTTGGGAATTTTGGACATTTTCCTGCATTTTCAGAAGCTAAACAGTAGGGGCACTGGAAATGCCTGAAACTGAAGAGGGTGGTCACAGAATTATTTCTCTGGCTATTAAAAGCAAGTGCTTTTAATGCAGAGGGTTTAAAACAGCTGCAAATCACCGGTTGCATGAGGCCATATTAGATTTGCGTATCAAAAATAATCTTTGCATTTAAAATTGTGTTAGTTTGACAACTTAATCTGAGTCTCTGTTATTAAACCCCTCGCCTCACACACTACATGTGTGAAGTTTACTTTGGAAGTGACAAAACACAGAAAGCTTATTCTGAATAGTTGTGTAATTAAAACACACACCACACTGGATGTCTTAAACAGTGAGTGTTGGTTTTACAGCACTGTCACTATACATTGCATTTCCTTGTCACCTCACAGTGTAGTTCCCCTGCATTTCCACAGAAAGACGCTTCCTTCTTAGTGGCGAGCCTCTGACTTGACGACAGCAGCTAGTCTGAACGTGACTGGCTACCAGCTGTGACGTTTCACAGCAGGGAGATTTCCCAAGACCATGACTCAGGTGTGAGTCTTTAACCTGTAACCTTCCTACTGTTGTCTGCTCTCACGTAACCTAAGTAGGTTGGACTTAAAGCAAGGAGCTATTTGGTGTCATGGAAACACTGTCCTTTGATTGGAGGATAAAGCTTCTTTCCCTCGCCAGATGAATATGAATTTAAATGACCGGTGTGTATTAGACAGTTAGTCATTTGTGAGCAATGCATGATTTATGACACCATCATGTCTGGACTTGAAAACAACAGTGTGGGATTCAGAGGAATCTTGTGTGCAGTTATAAGAGTTAGATGGATTGCTTAAACCTTTGGATCTGCAGCAGGCCACTTTTAGATAAATTCATGAGAACAATCCAAACCCAGAAGCCCAGATGTGTTAAATATGTATCTGACAAAAAAGGTAATTTTACTGCATATAAATAATAAACTACCACAAACCTATTAGCCCAATGGGAGATTTCTGTGTGAAAGCTGATGTGGTATTCAACTTGACACCACAAACACCCACTGTACTGACCTATATTTTCGTCACAGGCTAGTATATTTCCATGGCAGCCTGTATGCCGTGTTCATTTATTAGTATTTTTTTAGTACTAGTAGTTTTTTAAATCAGGTATTTAGAGCCTTCATTTACAGACACATGCTAATACAAATATTCTACTAAAAATAAAGGTCCTGGATCATAACTGAAGAAAAGGGAACTTTGTGTGTTTTCTACATTATATGAATTAAAAATTTTATAGACAATAAATGTTACTTCCCATATGGTTTTCTGGAAAAATAAGGAAATATAAATTATGTGGAAAATCCAAATATTCTCTGTTTTTATCTTGAGTTTTCAAAAATCATGTATGAACTGACTCTAAACCTTATTCAGCTTATTTACTATAATGAATGGTTGCCTGCACACTACTTTTGTTTTTGTTTTTGTTTTTTTATTATTTGCTACTTGAAAAAATGTACATTTACAAACCTTTCTCCAGGAAATCTAAAAATTTTGTATATTACAGGGTTATAAAAAATAAATGTTAGAAAATGTCATAAAATGGTTTAAGAAAATACTCTTAAAATGTGTGGGAGTGGAGTTAGAAAATAAACACAAATACATCAAAAATGGAATGTTTTTCATGAGGTAAACGGAAAGGAAAATGAAATTCAAAAAGAATAAAAAAAACAAAGGTTAAAATAGGTAGTAAAAACACAATGTTGATTTAAGTCATTTTACTAATTTTGTCCATTATTTGCTATATTTTGGTGCTTTTAATGTCATAATTGTTTTAATGTGTCATTTATCTTTTTTTTTTTTTATCTATTTAGTCTTTAAATAATATTATTTTGTAGGCTGTTAAGTGAAACGTTCATAAATATATAGAGTTAAAAACAATAGACGTGTACAAGGCACAAAAATATTACAAGGTAGGACGATACATAAGTAAATATCTCCATTTAAAAAAAGTAATAATAATAAAACTAAATATTACAAATAACTACTGAGCTTTTACACCAACTTTTTGCAATCTCCTCGCGCGTTGCGTGATCCGGAAATTTCTGGCTCAATCCACCAAGCCCCGCCCACACGTGCGAGAGCTCAGCTGATGCAACTGACAGCTCGGGCATAAAACCTCCGCGCTCACAGCCGGCAGCCGCTCAGCTCAACCAACTCGATACATGGAGAAGACACAGACCAAACGCTCGGAGGAGATACCGGTGCTTCACAAACAGGAATCAGGATGGTCTATAGCTCGGCTCTGGTCTTTGGACACCTCTTGTCGGAGGAAGAAAACGTCGTAGAGATGACAGGAAAGTGCTTTTGTCCGCTAAAGACAACGGGACAAAAGATGAGTTCATCCCGGCGGGGAAGCGTCGAGAGCTACGAAGAAAGCGAGAGCATTTCATCCTGTAAGTTGTTCATGAAGTTAGTGGGTTTTTTCTATCTATCCATCTATCCATCCAGTTTTTTAAAAAAAGGCGAAGGTTCTTCCTTAAGTGCTCCTGGTCTAAGGACTGCTCTCTCTCTGGCTGGCAGAGCCTTCAAACACAGCTAATGCTATTTAAATATCAATGGTCCAAAGTAAACCATGGAACCGGTTGGAAGTAACTAAAGCTTCGCGTTAGAACAATGGGGCATTGAACTGGCAGTGCTCGTTCACGGGACACTCGTCTGATGCAAGCCCTTCAGCTTTTGGATCAGCTGATCACTTGCTGAGCTTTTCAGAGCGCTTCCTTGTTTGCTGCTGATGCAAAGCCTTTATTCTGGTGACGTACTATATTAAGTGCAGCTTTCACGTGATTTAAAATCTGTCCAAAGTGAATTGATTCAAGGGTCTGACACTCAACGTTGCTAGTGTAGAGAAAAGGAGGGACCCTTTGACGTGGATATTAAACTGTAATGAGATGGTGTGACTTGTTTCTCATTCTGACGCTGCTTTGTCTCTTTATTCAGTTGCTGACCTGGACGCTGGTCTGGAGCACAATCAGCGGCTTTTCCAGCAGGTTGTGACTCAGCAGATGGAGCGTCGCCTCACTGAGGCCAAAGCGTCCATCCTCAACTGCCAGGTGCTGCTGCTGCCTTGCCACATGACCACCAGGATTAGTCAGGATGTGGTGTGTGACTCTGCTGATGAGCCCTGTGGGCTCCGGGGGGCCTCCATCAAGCTCTACATCGATGGCAAAGACGGCCTGAAGTACATTGGGAACATCTTCCCCGATTCCAGCGTCACGCCGACTTTCGAGCTGTCTGTGGTCTTCAAGGCAGAAAGTGACGGCTGGCCGTCATTCAAGAACATCTTCGATGCCAACAAAGTTTTGAAGCTGAGACCAGAGTACCGGCTGGTCAAGAGGAAGCTCTACTCCTCTGCCAGTCCTGTTGTTCACGACTTCAACTAGGGGTTAAGATGAGACTCTAAACCATTACCCGTGTGTGGTTTTAACCATCAGCTACATGTAGTCTGCCATGCACTGGAACCTGATTGCCTTCCTGTAGTTTTTAAAGTGAGTTATTTATTTTTCTGTATGAAACTCTGACAGGAGGCCCACTGTTTTTTTTGTTTTTTTTTCTTTATTTTTTCCCTTTCCTCTATTCTGTAGTTGGTGACAGTATTTTTGCACCAGTATTTGAATGTAAAGATGTGTACACTGGAAATGTGTCAGTACCAGGATTGGGCAGGTCTCATTCCTGAAAGATGCCTCTTAATATACAGAATGCAAAATAAACTTTTTGCACAACTTCAGTGCTGTGTTTGTGTTTCTTTTGAACACTGGGATCACACAGACCCTGTGATACCATCATAATTACAGACCCATTTACAGGTAATAGAAACTGATAATAACCCCGTTCCTGATTACAATAAGCCTGAGGGCACAAAATGCAGTTACCAGGAAACCGTTCCCACAGAATAAATTCCCCTTGTCAGGTTAATCATTACTTAAGAAATTCAAAGTGAAATGCTGCTTAAGTCCCCAAACTGATCCCTTACACGTTTAGATCAAATCTTTATTAACAAATTTACACAAATGTATCAGCTACCCAAACACAACTACATGAACCTTTTCCAGTACAAAACTTCACTCCTTGACACGCATTACAAAAACATTTCCTGTGCTCTATACACAGCCTACATCCTAAGTAATAAGTGGCAATGATTCAGCAACAATCTGTTAAAGCCCATTAAATAACAGCTGTTTTGTCACAAACCACTGGTTTTTAAAGCTGCTTCAAGGGCAACTTTGGGCCTTAGTGTATTTCCTTGTATAAGGGCTTTGACATTTGAGGTCAACCTAATTAAATATTTTCTAGAGCCGGGTAATGTTTTGAAAGCCTCCTTTTTGGTGCTGTCGATACCTCAGGTTAAGAGCTTGTTGCCAAAAATCAGTGGCAGCCCTGCTCAGTGTTGAAAGTGTTACACTGAGTTTAACCTGTGGCTGAATTTTATCTATATTTATATAATTACCCTTATTATCAATTGTACTCAGAAGTACAATCAGTAAAAAAGTGAAGGATCTGCAGTTTAATGGGCTGGAACATGCACTGGTATACAGTGGCCAATAGATTGAATCAAATCAATTAAATTACTATTAATAGAAGACACAAACCACAATTTTGCAACCAAAAAAAAAAAATCAGAAATCTATTTTATGAAATATTTTAAGTAACTCTTATTTTACCATTATGCTTTAGCAGTGATCAAACTAACAGATTTCTTAGCTCGGGGTGGAGTCAGCCCAACATGCAGCACTAGAAGACTCGCTTTGAATTTGTGGAACTATACATCATGGTTGCTCATGTGGCCATCTTCGTTGTTGACGTCTGTTCAGCCCAAAGGGGCTGAGCATAATCGGGTGCAGGACGTACGCACGACTCAAAGTAATCAAATCTGCCAAGTAGAACTCATCTGGCCCGTTCCCATCTGATCCCAAACAAACTATTGCTGGTGAAAGTATTGTTCTCTATCCACAAAGTCCTTGTTGTGTTGCAGCAGGGGCAAATTATGACCCCCGCTACCCATGCTGGTGAAATTATTCTTGGGAAAATTGGTGCAACATCCCATGGCGCCCCATGAATGGGAGCGGAGAAAACGCTGTACAGCTCTCTCAGACACACACACACACACTTATGTCCCTTAGCATAGGTGTGTGTGCGTGTGTGCACACAAAAACCAGGCACATGGAGACGGCACAGTCCTCTTCAGAAAACGACCAAAGTGACCAGAAAGCAATCAGCTGCAAGATTCGAAGAGCGGCTTTCAGCCCCCTCTTGCACTATTTCTTCATCTTGAGGTCGGCCTCCATGGCACTCCGCCGCCCCCTAGTGCCTCCATCCTGCAGCAGAGACACAAAGAAACGTGGAGAGAGAGAAAGAGCATGCTTAACATAAGGTTGTACAGGTCAAAGGTCAGGTAGGCCCTGTGGCAGGCCTCCTTGTGTCATTGAGCTCCGCACAAAAACACAGCACAATCCACCCTGGAAGGCATCGTTCCCCAAATGATGAACAGAAAAAATAATCATGAGCAAAATAAAAAGAAAACAAGGAGAAAAGAAACTGGAACATGCAGAGATGCTAACGCACATTAACAGAAAAACACAGGAAACATTAACCGAAGGTCGACGGAAGCTTGGGTGATTAAAGTTACCTGTGTGTGTGTGTGTGTGTGTGTTTGTGTGTGTGTGAGAGAGAGAGAGAGTGTGAGTGCGGGATGGGAAAAATCTTTGGTGCAAACAGAAATGTAAACGTTTATGAGGGTGATACAGACAGTATTTTCAAAGATATATGAGAGTGTGTGTGTGTGTGTGTGTGTGTGTGTGTGTGTGTGTGTGTGTGAGAGAGAGAGAGAGACTGCAAGGAAGAGGAAGAAGTCTTTCATTTCTATATCATCTGTATGGCACATCTATAGAGCACAGGATGGGCGTAGGCTCACGACCCATCTCTTCTGCATTTAATCACTTCTACACTGCTGAGTAGTTGACACCACTTTAATAGCTCAGTGGTTTAGAGCAACAATCTCTTTGAATCTGCCGTCATAAGTCTTGGAAAACCTGACTGATTAGATTGGTTATTTCAACATGCTGTATATAAAAGATGGTCATTTTACATTAACCACTTATTTACAAACAACCACTGTGAAGCAATCTGATATTCTTATATCAGCATTTTTTGACACATAAAACCCAAACAATTTCCTCACATTTGCTATGTGTTGTATGTTTTTACTCGTCTAAATCAGCCGGTTGTTGTGTTTGTGGTGCTATGCTAACAGGGTGGTTGAAGCATGCCCTCTGTTGGACAAACTATGTAACATTTACACTCATGGCTGTAGGGCGTTTCTCCCATTTCTTTTTAAATCTTAACTTATCAGCCAATTAAAATACACAAAAAAAGAATAACCATCCTGAGGGCAGTGCGCCAAGTTACAAGCTAAAACTAAAGCTGCTCCCATAAAACTGCATCACAGAAATACCTACTTATAAATACTATGTTAAAAACTGAAGCCAATTTTATGGATAATTAAATTAAAAGACTCTAAAGGGCACCAACACTATAAATGCAGATGACTTGAATTATCCATGCTGAGGCCTAACAGAGACCGAGCTGCTACAGTTGTCTCTGCTGGCGACTGGCTGTCTATTAAAGTGTCCACACCCACTTTTACTTAAACACGGTCTTTCAGACAGGGTAAATATGATATTACAGACACCAAAAATATTTTTTTCTATTGGGCTGAAAAGTGATATCTGATTATCTGATGTAGAGTTGGTTATTTAAACATGGGAGTCAATGAGGATTGACTCACTTTTAAAGCCAGTCTCAAGTGGCTCTTAAAAGAACTGAAGGTTGTCTCTCTTTCCCCATTTATTTGTGAGAGCCAGAGGATGTTGCTTGGTTATTTTACATTTAACATCTGATTTTATATTTGTTTTTTATTTTATTGAGTATTTCCCACCAGTCTGAAGTGCGAGTGACTTCAACTAAAATTGGCCAGTTTAGGTTTGTAATATAGTTTGCAAGCTGACTTTTGCTCCTATCAATCTATATAGTTTTTATTTTTTGACTGGTCGTATTAGTCCACCTTTAATGGCTTTCATGGCGTCTTGAATCCTTACTGTCCTCCAAAGCCACTTCAGTAGAAATAAAGAGAAAGATCAGAGGTACAGACAGGTGTGTGCAGTGTGTAACACTGTGGATGTGTGTACATGTTAGCTTTGAGACAAGCGTGTACGAAGCGTGGCCTGGCTCTGGTGAAACTTGAGCGAGAACCTGAATACTTACAAAAAGAGAGAGAAGGAAAGCAGGAGAGGCCATTGGGACACTGTCCTGTAGGAGGACAAACATCGGAGTGAGAAAGAGAGAGAAAGCACACACAGGCGTGAGAAAGCAAGTTTCATACATGTCTGCGTCAAACACAGAGACACGCTCAGGAGATGGGGGTCCTGTTGACTTCAGAGCTGCACATACACAAACGCACATTTCTACACAACATGAAGACACTCACACACAGTCTCTGAATGCAGACTGGAAATATTAAGACTCATGGAGATGCACAAGCAGGCACAAACAGAAGCAACACAGAGGTGTGAGGACCTCTCACAAGCACCGCACCACAGTTTGCACAACTTGTTAAAGTTCTAAAATGGAGAAGTTGGACTTTGCTGTGTAGCAGTTAAACAAAACACTAAGTTTACTACATCTGTAGAAATATTTGTTAAATATAATTCTGCAAAATGTATCTTTATGTGTGGACTTTCCAAGAAAACATGACATCTTCCCAAAATGTGTTGTCTGAATGTTTCAAATTTCCATCATATCCTATTAGACACACACTCAAGCGTTCAAACAGGAGAAAGCAGGGTGCAGATAAAAGATGGATGTAGCCACTGTGGCAACTGTGAATGCAAAGCCAGTTGTAAAGCCTCAAGCGGAGCTTTTACGGCGTCATTTTATTATTTTGAAATCAAACATGACGAGTGAGGATTGGATCTGACTGACACATTCAGGGACGCTGCGTGCTACGCTACAGCTTTATCCTGTTTTTCACTCTTCATAAAATGAACCTCATGTTTTACTAAGACAGTCATCAGAAAAGTGTTTACTGAGGTAATGGATCAAAGGAGCTGAAGTGTCATTTTTCCACAGACAACCTTTTGTCACCCCCTGCTGGCGATAAGAAGAAATTAATGTTTAAGGCACTTCCACAATGACTCCATGTTTGAGAACAAGAGTGGAAGAAAATGGTTAGCTAGGATGAAGTTACATCCATTTTTTATATGCAATGTATGGGAGAAAATAACACACACACACACACACACACACACACACACACACACACACACACACACACAGTAGGAGATGCAGAGAGAGAAACAGGAAACAGAGCAGAGGGTCAGAGATAGACTAGAGAGACAGCAGCGGTGCAGCCAGCATGCAGGATGTGAATCAGCTGGGAAGTCAAGATTAAGAAAGTGCACTTACAGCAATTAGAAGAGACAGTGCTGTGTAACAAAGTGAGCATGCCTAACTTGTATGATGCGCATCAGTGCCGACCCTTTAATACATTGGCACTCTTAACTCCTTGTGTCCTAATTGCACCACTGGTTTCTGGTACTTCACACCACACTGACACAGTACAGTAGCATTACTCTGGGATCGTAATGTGGAGACAGGGTGAGGTGTATCGAGGTCAATTCTTCAATAATTTCTTTTAGAAAACTAGTCCATTTGTCATATTCTATGTGACCTAAATCAGAACTACACTGACTGCATGGTCACTTAAATGTGTGCTGAACCCACAGCTTCCTCAGGTTTCATATGCTGACAGTAAATAAAACAGCATGTCTGTCTGTGACATTTCACAGAGCATAACTGACACGTCCAAAACATTTAATGAATCCACTATTTATGTTTCTTCCACATAAGCGTGTATTTTCATCCAGTTTTGAAATGACTGCCAACCGCAGCATGATGGCACACTGAAATTATCGTCCTGATATACCAAACACATTTATCTACACCAATATAAAATGCCCTTCATAAAAAAAATCTTTATGACTCCATAAACTGGAAGTGTTATCTGTGGTTTACAAGAAACAGCCAGTTCTGGGACTGTGCACTTCCTGTAAATAATTAAAATGCATTAAACTTAGATTAGATTTCTCCACCTTCTCTTGGAGGCGGGCAGAGGGACTGTTTGCAGTAGCTTTGCAAGCATCATAAAACTCTAAATACCTGGAAGAACATTTATTGCACCGATCTAACAGGAGTCACAGCACTCAGTGTTGGAGAGAGGCAAGAGTTTACAGTGTAGTTACAAAACATCAGCACTGGCATGTGTGGAAACTTTCTTTTGCTTTTAATAAAGAACTCTGCTTCATCGCAATCAGACTTGTCTGCTGCTCAACCCACCTTCTCGGCTGGCTCTCCTGGTTTACGATTCCCCTCCCTGCCTCGGAGGCTCTTGGCAGAGATGGCGCTCTCTGAGGTCTGCATGATGAGCTGGGTGGCCAGGAACTGCTGGACGTGCTCCAGGACGTCGCGCTGCATCTCCAGCGCCATGTGGTACACATCGTGGTCTGACGAGTTGTACATGACGGCATTCTGAAACATCAGCATGATGTCACGCTGGAACTCAGCGGTGGTACGGATAACACCAGACTCGATGTTCTTCTTTATGGCGGACAGGTCCATGGGTCTGCAGTAAGAAAGCAGCAGCAGTTAGTTTGTTTTAGTACTTTAGTTGAAGAGTTAGGCTGCAACGATTTTTAGCTGAGCTTGTTTCAAAAATGAAGGGTGTGTGTGTGCGGTCTGACCTGTGTACAATGCTGTGGTAACCTGGAGCGATGTCATCTGACACAGGCTGTAGGAAGACGCTGGCGTACCTGAGAAACACAACATTAGCAAAAGTAAAACACCTGTCTCCTCTCAACAACGTGACCCGGGTTAATCTGTAGGATTCAAGCGAGTCTCTAACTTCTTTAACTGATTGTAAAAAGTCAAATGGTTTCATGCAAACGCACTGCAGAATGTACAACAGTGTAGTTACTCATTCAATCACACCAGCTCGATACAAAAAGCTGGAAATTGATGAAACTCACAATAATAAGACAAAAATAAATAAATCAAATGATATTGATTTGAACTTACTGACCAAAAAAACAAGACTTGAACAATTTATTGTTGAGCTCTGGTACAAAGCTCTACCTGTGATTGGCTGCAGCTCTCCAGACCAGCATAATGGCTTTCTTCCAGATCTTCTGCGCCTGGACCGCCTCCTGGTCTTCGCCACATGTAGAGCTGACGCAGAGAAAGAAGAGAGAGGCAGTCGGAGCAGAGTGGGAGAGAAAAGCAAAAAACAAAAGCATATACTGTTAGACTGTTAGCTCAATGAAAATGACAAAAGTTTGATCCATTTTCAAAGAAAGATTTCCCCTAATATTTTTGTTTAGAAGAATAGCAGAAGAATTTCAGGAGAAACAGACTCCTGGTTTTTACTATTACTGGTAAAACCAGGGACAGGGTGAATTTGCCTACGCCCTTTCTGGAAGAATAAGCACCTGGACACTTACAGCTGGGAAGAAGAGGCCGGGCTGCTGGCCAGTGAATCAGCAGTGTAGCGCTGGGAGGGCGGGCCGTATCCATCCTCACTCTCACTTGCTGCCCGATCCACCTCAGATAAATATGGACCCTCCCCCTCTCCACACTCGTCCTTCAGCTCCATCGCTTCTTCGGGGTCACCCTCGCTCCCTGCCTCCTCCTCCTTCACCTCCTGGATTCAAGCACACAGAGTAAAATAACGGTTATTCTTGTTATCATATGCCGTCCACACATGTACGTAGCCTTAAATGTGTTACCTTGGACTCTTTCCCGGACACAGAGCTGTCCTCAGAGTCTGTGGGACAGAAACGAGGAGACAATGAGAAAACAGAAATGTGTGAGCATTTCCACTGTGGGTATAGATCGGTGTGTAATCCACGCACCTAAGCAAGGTGGGTTGGGCTCAGGCTGACTCCACTCCTCTCCTTCACTCTTCACTGTAGCTTCAGTGACTTCTTTGACCACGGGCCCCTCCTCTGCGACTTCACTTGCTGCTACACCATCATCAGAGGTGACAGAAGAAGTGACATCACTTCCCGTCACCTCAGGGCCTTCATAGTTTCCCTTAAGCGGTTCTTCCCTTTTAGTATCTGGCTGGTTTTGTGTCTCCTGGCTGGCAGGTGTCGGGGCTAATGTTGCGACCATATCCTGAGGTGTCTGTTGGGGGGCTGACTCTTGGATGGTTGGTATGGGCTCTGAAGCTTTCAGCTCCTGGGTCTCCCAGGGGCCAGGGAGGGTGTGACCTTCTGACACGGCCTCTTCGCACAGAGAGAGAGCTGCTTCCACCGCAGCTGCATCCAAAGCCACAGGGTCATCGTCCTGGGATGATGATTAAAAAGATAAACCATTATGTTGTTTCAGTGTTTCCCCACACATGAACTTTACATGGGGAGCCAGGTTAGTGAAAGAGCAGGTATTAGACCTGCTGACTGTCAGAGCAGCAATGAAGTGTCTCCAATTAAAAAACAACAACAAACAAACAAAAAACAAGAGGAGTTCTTAAGCTAACCCCCAACCTACCAAAACACCAGCGATAACTCTTAGTCTGGCCTCTTCCTCCTGACCTGTCAGACACATGTGACCTTACTGGGATCACTAGGCTCCTTCCAGTATGGCTCTCATACTGGTAGGAGTTCATTGACCACACTAAGGTTGTGATCGTTACATCATGGGCCACATCCAGCCTACTTTGATCTTGAGACAGCTGTGAAACTCGCCTTTCTGAGATGTCTTAATATTTGAAAAGGAAGTGCAATTTCAACAGCATGTCTTAAAGAAACGCTGATGTAGCAAATGAGAGAAATGTATTAACGCGAATCTTTGGGTTTAAATTGTAAGAAAAAAATGTGTAAAATTCCAGAAAGTTCTGGCAAAGTTTTTGTTAAGTCACAGAAAATATGTTTTATCTGTGGAAACCACTAAAAACCACAGAAACCTCTACAGTGAAAACACAGGAACTTTTCTCTTATTTAATTGCTTAGCTATTACTTAAGTACTTTGGTGCAGAATGAAAGGCCTCTTTAATTTACGCCCTCCTTCACATTTTCCAAAGCTGTCCAGTGGGCCGGACTGGAGTCTTTGCCTGGCTGCAGACTTTATGTTTGGCACCGGCTCTAGGGGTTGGGTGGGCCAAGTGAATTTTGAGATTTTACATTTTTCCATGCATCCAAAGGAATAAAGAAACCAATATACTATTGGAAAAAATCCCCTTTTTCTTATTGTAAAAATTCAGTTGCAGTTAACGAGCGATTGTCAGTACTTCCTGTCTAGTGCTCTCCTGTAGGCAGTCTGTTCAGGTTGCTGCTGTGACAATCCTCAGTGTAGTTATGCCATCTACAGGCAGTCCTTGTTCTGCTCTAGAGATTCTTCAGGGCCACTCTTAGCTAAATGCTTAGTCCAAGTCTGACAATGGGAACATAAAATATGGCAAATTTCATTCTTTGTTTTCCAATTAACACTAAATATTTTCTAAATCATATTTTCTTTGTATTAGTTTGGTTTTAGTGTCATTGCCTTAATCAACGACTAAAATACTTGATATTAAACCTACAAAATAAACTCTGCTCTTGGTCATATTAATCTCAAACGAATGCAGCCCCTACACAGTATGTACCTTCTCTTCAATGATGGCAATGATGTCTCCCACTGTCTCCAGGTCCAGTTCATCACCAATGTAAGACACAGCCACGAGGTCTTCTTCTACTAATCCCGTGTCCTCACCGAGCTCTGCCTTCACTGCGGCCTCTGCTTCCCCCCCTGTAAACCCGTGCAAGTGACACAAGCATGCAACAACAATCTTACTGCAAAGTTAAGACCCGTATCTCCCTCTTTGAACCAGGAAACAATGACTAAAATGCAACAACGCGGACGTGTGACTTTATTTAGAAACCGACTGTAGAAAAACAGAAAAAAAAGGAGGAGGAGAGACATGCAACAACGTTCCCCCAGACACCCCCAAGTAGGGATGGGTACCGGTATCGTTCTGACATAAATGGTAGTAACCAGACCGTTCTTTTAGAGCAGAGCTACAGATTAAAAATGCCCAAGGCGAAGTGGTCAAAAGTCTGGCTTTACTTCACAGCAAAAGATGCAAACTCAGCAGCCTGCAACAAGTGCTTTAAGCTGATACTGTGATACAGTCAAAGGAGGTAACACCTCAAATCCGATGAAACACCTGGCGACGCATAGCATTTTTTTTTAAAGCCGAGAAATGCGCCGTATTTGATAGCTTGCTGCGAGACCTCACACCGTGCACATCTACTGCGGGTGGGTTGCCTGTTATCGGACCCGGAGTTAGCAACATCCCCCAAAACCCAAAGAGTAGAGTCCTGGCCCCTAGCCCTGCCAGTGTAGCAGAAATGATGACGGATGATGATGGCAGCAGCAGCCGTTCTTCTCTGCGTGAGTAGCTTAATGTTGTTCGTGTGTAATTTACGTTGAGTAGGCTAACCACGTTATTACATTAATGCACGTAAGGTGAACTAGCAAACACCGTCGTAGTTACATGCGGCTGTCTTCTTGTTTGATGGCAGATACTCCCTTCACCCTGGCCAAAAAGGCTAAAATGACCACAGAAAAAGTGGAAAACAGTTAAACATGAGAGGTTTTTGGACAAAGTTTGTGTATTTCCCATTGTTTAAGCACTGCTTCCAGCCAAGAGTGATACCATATATGCCCCATAGCTGCAGAAAAGGCTAACATTGTTATCTTTTTACAAAAAAAACCCCCAGCTGAACATGAGGGGTTTTTGGACCAATTTTGTGTTCTCCATTCTTTAAGCACCGGTTTGAGCACCGTTTAAGCACCGGCACCATTTCAAAAGTACCGGTTTGGCACCGGTATAGGATAAAACCTAAACGATACCCATCCCTACCCCCAAGACATTTAGTGTTACTTTGAACATGCTCTGTCTATCTTAATTACAAGTAACCAGGAGTCACGATGCCCATTTTTAGGAGCCCCATGAATGCAATTATTTCCCAGGACAGCAACCAGGCAAGCTGTAAAGAAAGCAGCTCCTGTGTAATGTGAAACTTAGGTGTGTTTACCTGTGATGATGTCATGGCCAGGTGGTAAGGCAGTGGCTGCCGTAGCAGTCTGTACGCCATTAGTTAGGCTTCCAGTGGAGTCGCCCTCTGCAACCTGACATCAGAAAAAACACAACAACAACAAAAACACCAAAGTGAGGTTTAATAAAAAATATCAGAGCATAAAAGAAGATTTAAAAGAATACTGGTGTTAGAATATCACAGTAAGGCTTTATTGCCCACTGAGTGGATTAACTCCTACTTTCATTCTTTGAATGTTAGTATTAGAATAGGTATCAAAACTCAGTGGCTTAGCCAGGAATTTAAAAATACTCCAAATCTGTTTGC
>NC_140440.1:19590395-19659700 GCF_963576455.1 Neolamprologus multifasciatus
TTAATTGAGTGCTATTTTACGGAACTTTCTATCCCTGCTTACTTGGTCGAATACACACAAAAGCATGTTAAAAAAAACTAGTATTTTTTCTAAGAAGAACACTATCATCAGTCACTGATGACGAATCAGTCTCTGCGGACTGTCTCAGGTTTTTTAGTGGTTTGTTATTGTTTTTTTCCCGAAGTACCACACATACGACGGTCCTGTTCCCGTACAGTCAATAAAAACCGTTCAGATCGTATTATGTTAAAAACGTTATTTTAGGTTTAAAAATATAAAAAACCAAGAGCAACGGTGTCAAATGAATGATTTAAAAGTCTTTCGTTATTTAGCCAAGGTAGCTAGCTAATGCTACACTATTGATATTAGCTTGGGTATGCTAATATGATTACAGCAAAGCATTCCTCACGTTTACTGGGGCGTGAATATAAGTTAAAACACACAACCCTATCAAGAGACGTATCACATACATTTCTAGAAAAAAAAAACAACATACGCATTGCTAATATTTAATTTATAGCGTTAGCTTAGCATAGTCGATTAAGGGGGACACATTCGTGAGACACACACACACACACAGGTAAACACGGTGCAACGTTTTAGCAAGGTAAGGGGCTACATGTTCTGGCTAAAATAATCTAGCTGCAAGGCTTGGAGTTTGTTTGCTATTACTACTGTCTATAAATGACGAGGAAAAACAGAAAGACTTGAAATATATTACTTACTGCCGATACCGCTCGCCATTGCTTTTGTGACGAGGCCTTGATCACAACTTCCGCCGGACAGGTTTCAACGGAACACACAGTAAAGTCAACCCAAGCGAGCGGAACAAATGGAAATTTGATTAAATAAATAAATAAACGAAGCTTTAAAAAACAGTGAGGGATACTAGGAGCTGTTTCATTACACTTAAGCAGAGCTGGAAATACTTCGTTACTGTAACGAAATACAAATACTTCGTTACTGTACTTACGTACAATTATCAGGTATCAGTACTTTACT
The DNA here is from genome assembly GCF_963576455.1 of Neolamprologus multifasciatus. Lineage (NCBI taxonomy): Eukaryota > Metazoa > Chordata > Actinopteri > Cichliformes > Cichlidae > Neolamprologus > Neolamprologus multifasciatus. The sequence goes on from NC_140440.1 coordinate 19,591,398, forward strand.
TGAGTCGTTTTTTTTTTAAAACAACTTTTTAATCATACTCCCTATATTTTTAAAATAGGCTCGTAACTCTTGTTACATACAGAGTAGTTAGACATATTCAGACACACAGAACCAATGCATAATGCACACACACACACACACAATTGATATTTGTTACTTAATGGTTGTTGTGGCTAACCTAACTACCCCTGCATAATTCAAATAAATGTAACTACTGATTGGAAGGTTGGGAGTTCGATCCCTGGCTGCTTTAGCCTATATCCCCAAGTGTTCTTGGTCAAGATACTGAACCTAAGTTATTTCCAGCGTGATTATCAGAGTGTGAATGTTAGATAGAAAGCAAGAAGATGTATAAAAGGTGCTTGTGAAATACGTAAATTTACTAAACTAAATATTTTTCTCTTTGAAAAACTAAAGTTCATGCCAAATTTTAGCCATACCTTCAGATCTCTGGCACTGCAATGGGAACCAAAATGGCCCACAGTTTTGCCTGTCTTTTTGTTGGTCATCTGGAAGAACAAATTCTATATAATCAGCAAAATAACCCTTATTTACCATTCATTGTATCTTGGAAACGTTATATAGATGACGTATTTCTACTCTGGAAAGGACCAGTCTCTATATTACTAGAGTTTGTAGAATTGCTTAATGGACACTTTGCAGGCTTACGTTTCACCCTCAATTACAGTACTGAAGAAATTAACTTTCTGGACATGAAAGTAACAAAAAAAGACAAATCTCTGTCCACATCTCTGTATTCTAAACCCACTGATCAGAATACATTATTACATGCTGCAAGTTTCCATCTGAACCACCTCAAAAAGAGCATCCCTGTAAGGCAGTTGATTAGACTCAAGCGTATCTGTGAGACTCATGATGAATATAATGAGAGTAAAGAAGAGATGTTGAACAAATTCAAAGAAAGAAAGTAACTGGTTAAGTTCTGCAGAAGAGAAGGTGAGTTCAGTAAGTAGGGATGTCTATTTAACAACCAAGAAATCTCCAAAACATAAACCCAACCTTATCTTCTGCACAACCTTTACTCCAAAAACCAGAACAATTAAAGAAATAATTCTAAAACACTGGCATATCCTTCAGAATGACCCAAACTTATTAGGTACCTTCAAAGAACCACCGATGATAACCTACAGGAGAGGAAGGAATATTAAAGATAGGCTTGTTAGAGCTTACCAGGACCCTATTACTCCAGATAAAACCCTGATAACCCATAACCTACATGGCAATTTCAAGTGTGGGGCATGCATTAATTGTCAATACACCAAAAATGTTAAATCATACAAAGACCCTATAGGTGACAAAACCATTGCCATAAAGGGCTTTATCACATGCAGAACTAAAAATGCAATCTACATGATACAGTTCCCATGCAATGAAATATATTAGGAGAAATATCCCGCCCTCTTAAAGATCGAATTAACGAACACAGAAGCTCGATCAAGAGGAATGATTTAACCAGCCCTGTTGCAAGACACTTCAATGATAAACATCCAAATTCACCATTATTTTTCCTAGGCATTGAAGCCATTAAACTAAACCAAAGAGGTGGCAATATAAATTTTATCCGGAAAAAAGGAGAAGCATTTTGGTTTTAAGAGTCTGCACCCCAGAGGCATGAATGAGGATTTTTCTATCAATGAGTTTTTATGAACTACACCTTTTTTTATTTATTTATTTATTTATTTTTATTATTCTAACCAAAAAAGTAGCGTTCTAGACATCTCACTTTAAGTCCACATTTTAAGTCTAGATTTTACATTTTAGAGACATAAATAAGGATCTTTTAACGAATGTGTTTTCAGACATATGGGGGTTATGTCCCCCCCCCCCCCCCCCCCAATCAGTAATGAACTAGTCCGGTATTCACTTGGGCGTAACTTAGCCAATTGACCAATACCTACCTATTATATGTCAGCTGACCTATCTATGAAGTTTTGACTGGTTAATTTGAATTTTTTTCTGTTTCCTGTCTTGTATTTAAGCAATCTTTTACAATGTTTTACTATGACCCTGATGAAGGCCACAAGCCGAAATGTGTTGGTCAATTATTAAAGTTGTTCATCTTCCCTCAAGTGCTGCTAATGACCATGATCAGGGTCATGATTATGACCCTGATCATGGTCATGATAATCCGACCGTGGATGTTAAAAGACTTCCTAACAAATGTTGTGAGGTTGACAATTTTGAGTTAACATTAAACACTTTCTAGCTGTTGGTTTGCAAAGTTTGTGTGAGTGGCACGGTAGTGTAGTGGTTGGCACTGTTGTCTCACAGCAAATAGGTCCTAGGTTTGAGTCCAGCAATCCTTTTTTATGTGGTGTTTACGTGCTTTCCCTGTGTCTGCCAGTATCCTATTCAAAGATCTGCATGGGGTTACGTTAATTTTTCATTGGCCATAGGTAATAATAGATTGGTTTCTCACCCTGTGGTAGGATCCAGCCCCTCCGCTACCCTGAATTATGCTTAAAAGCCTTCAAAATGACTAGAAGCCCCAACTTACATCTTATACAATGCAAAATTCTTCATAGAACACACTGTACAGGACAAAGTTTGTTCCAAATGGGCTTTACACACTCAAACATATGCACCTACTGCAAAGACAATTCTGCTGTTTAGAGGTTCTGGCAGAGGATATGTGAAGACTTATACACATGGTTTAGTTGCTGTATCCAAGCCTCACCTAAGCTGTGCATCTTAGGTGGCATAAGTGAACTAGATATGGAAGCAGATACATCACATATACTCCTTACTTCCTTATGCATCACTGAGAAAACACAGTTTCTGTATTAATCAAATCAATATAGAATTTTATTTCTAGATCACATTAGTCTGGAGAGAATGTCTGCCTCCAAAAAACCAACTGGGTGAATTTGTTTCTCTCTGGTCCCCACTGATCAATTCCATTATTCAGTGAGGGTGGTTGACTGTTGACTGTAGCCCTGTTTCCTTGTATGCCTTATAGGCAGATGAGGGTGGTCTCTGGGACTTATAAGGGGCTCAGGATATTCTCTAAATAAAGGACGGCAATTTATATTTTCTCTATAATATTAACTTTGATTTATAATTCATAAAAATCCCAGTAAATTGTAAACAGGTTCTTGATAGAACCCCTCAATTCATCCACTGCCTGAAAAATAACTTCCAAGTCAGCTTCCTCCTGATTGGCCGTCTCCCATAATATGGTTTGAACAGCTAGAGGTGGACCTTCTGTCGTGCCCTTAAAAACAATTCAAATTAGGGTCAAACACACATTTATTAGAAAGGACAATTAAACACAAGTGCTCATGTTCATAGCTTGTTGCCTCATTTCTCAATGATGATAGTATCCTATAATCCTCTGCCCCATGTGTGCATGCATCATGCATTGTAAACAGTAGAAAGCTACTTTTGGCTGCTTCCTTGTTGCATGGGGTCACCACAGCTGTGCATGATCGACTTGGCAGTTATCAAGCCGGATGGCCTTCCTGACATAAATCAAAGGGGATTTGGATCTGCAGCAATCTTTATCCGACCAAGTGACTGTAAACCACGACACTGTGCATGCATTTATGTAATTTATGTAAACAGTGACCACAAGAAATTAAAATCCAAGAAGCAAGCAGTCACACCACATTTAAATATTGGCAGTCTTTATTTCAACAAGACTAAAAATGTTGTTTAATATACATTTTCTCTTACACTTTAACATCTATCTCATCTTGTTTTTCCATAACATTTAGGAGATACTCTGACAAGTAGAAATCTGGTGTACTTGTAGGGCCTCTTTTAGAGACATCTAAAACCGCTGATTTTTATTTACACTCCCCCCCCCCCCCCCACTCTTTTCAGTCACTCACTCCATCCTCAGAGAGAGAGTCCTTTCTGTTCTTGTGGGCCAAAGGCATACATGGAAAGGTTTCAACAACAGTCCAACTTTAAAAGACTGAACTCGCTCTGTGGATCGAATTGACGTCTTCCAGCAGCTGGACCAACTCCTGCCAGCTGGAAACGTTGCTGCCCTGGCCTGCAAGCACAGACATTTTTGTCACCATCGTCAGCCTAAAACATTTCTTCCGTCTCTCCAAAAGTTGGGCTTCTTCACACTCCTCACACATGACACGAACACGTGCACGAGCCCTTGTGGAAATGTTGGTGGAACACAAGGGAGAAAAAAAACAGTAACCTAGAATTAAACTGGTCACCTGCAGAAGTAATGCCAAATCGAGCTGCTCAAGCACAGCTTTTTGATTTTAAATTAAGGCTTCAGCATTTCATACGGGTTGCATAGATGTTTCATCAAATCCTTCAAGGTCAGATCTTGATATGACGTCCTTGTCTGATGATTGCGGATGATAACTGATAACCTGAAGATGTCCCTTAAGCTCAAGATCAACCTGTTAATGTCAAAGCCAGACAAGATGCAAAGGAATAAACTCCCATCTAATCGCTTCATCCGTGCAGACTTGCATTAAAGCTGCAAATCTTTTCATTATACTTTTACAAAAATGTATATTTCTGTCCACCTTAATCTGCACACTGAAACATTGTAGATGTTGCATTTTTGATAATGTGTAAGTTCTAAATGCATGTTTGAAATACATGGAATACATTAGTGCAGCAATGCTGCATGAGTCGGCATCGTTGTAGAGATGAGATGTCCAGGTAATGCAACTTAACAGACCCGATTATCAAATGAAAAGCTCCAAGAAAAAAAACTTACATTGTGCTTGTCAGCTGGTAACAATATACTCAAACACCTTTCAGGGAATCTGAGCAGATAGATCATAAATCATCAACAACAGCCACTTTCTTTTCTTTTCCCAAAAACAAACAGAACAAAAAAAACGTAAGAAGATGCTAGTAATGTACCAAACATAAAAAAAATAATCAGGCACCTTTCATTGCATTAATTTTGGTAGTAATTGTGAAAACACTTAACTTTGAGTTGAAATGACGAAAACCATTCAGAATGAGTCCATTTATACTGACACAGGCCATTTAACGAGGTACAGCGTATACTGTGGGACGGGGCCAGAAAAACAAAACAAAGGCCCCAAAACCTGTGCACACTTACCTCTTCCACCACCTACAACTACCAGTAAAATCCACTGTAGTACCTAATATATATCTTCATACCAAAAAAAAAAAAAAAAGCTAAAAATCTCAACACCTCCTCAACATAAAACCCTGTATTAAAATAATCTTTTCTAGATTTCCATTTGATTAAAACACTGACTTTTGTTCCTCTTGTCTTGTTTAATTAAAAAGCTCCCAAAACGTGCATGTTGCCCTCTTTTCTTTCCAAACGTTAAGACTGTATAGAGTCAGATCTTCTGTGCTGAACTGAGCTTACAGTACCAAAAAAAAAAGAGAGAAAAAAAAGAGGGCATTTGGGACATGTCAGCTTTGCCTTCTTGGGCGGTTTAATGGCAGGGGACATCAGCCACATATCCAACTCTATCAGACACTCAACCTCATGGTCTAGATCACATTGACTCAGTAAGCACGAGGTATGACCTTACTATTGAACTGCTTAAGCTGAAAGAAGTTCAGTGAAATAATAATGAAGAAATTTAAAGTTAAGATGCGAAAACGCTCGCAGCAAACGTACATTATGCGTGTTAGGGGCTTGCAGAGCACCCCGCAGACTCTTCCACAGAACGACGCCATCTTCAGGTCAAACATGAGCACCTGTGCTGTAAACTCTCACTGCATTTTTGAGACGAGCTGCCTCCAAAGCAAACCGAGCAAAACAACGAGTCTCAAAATGCTTCAGAATTTCTGGCCTTTGTAAAAGTATAAATGCACACAGGCACAAATATTCACAGTATGCACTTTTATAATGTGCAAAAATTTTTTAAAAAGCTTTGAATTAGTAACAAGACAGCGTCACGTGGGTTCTGTTTCTATTAGTCGTGTTTTGTGACCGATAGAAAGACCAGCCTCAGAAATTTAAAGATGTGTCCCAACACAGGCACTCAGAGTTTGACCCAATATCTTTCTTAATGCTTAGATGTCAGATGTCAGTCATTGAAGAAGGCACAAAGTTAATCATGAGATTAAACTGCCAAAGTAAGTGTGAAATGCTGCAAGCACAACCAAAAAGTAGCTCAGAGAGAGCTGTTGGAGGGCAGGTTTATCTGGGCGACAAAGGTGGATCTCTTGGGAAGAAAAATCATACTGCTGTACACTGATGTCTTTAACAACATACGAACAAATAGTTAATAGTGAGGTTATTGTAATATTAAGAAGTTTCTTCCCCTCCCACCCCAACGGTGGACAGTCCAATGTCCTGAAGGCAGTCTTTTTGTTTCTCTCTGACAGTTTTCCCCTTCGTGCTGTTGCTCCTGGTCGTTCTCTTCCCTCTCCCTGTCCAGCCAGTTTTATCTCAAGCGGGAAGCTAACAGGGCCAGGGCGAGCCCGCAGAGCGCCAGCGCCATGCTTCCCCGTGAGGTGACCCCAGCTGAGTTATTGCTTTGCACTGGATTAACCCGTGGTGATCCAGCCACTTCACTTCCACCCCGTTCTTTATCAGACGATGGTGGAACAGAGAAGTACATGTCGCAGTTCGGACCGTCGCAACCGCTGCCGCTCTCATCTCCGCTGCCGTCATCATCTAGGGGGCAAAAAAAGACAAGCAGGTGAGACGTGCAGCTAGGAAACCGAGTCGCAAAAGCTGTGAAGCTCATTAACCGCTCTCACCGCTCTCTGCAGTAATGTCGACGCCGCTGTGTGCAGCTTTGAGCCGGCTCGTCATTTCCTTCAAAACTGCTATCTGACTGCGGATGACGGTGTCTGGTTTTGTTATGTCCACGTCCACATCCGGGTTTGATATCTGATTGGCCAGCCCGCTGCCAATGACATCTGATTCGTACCTGGTGGAATCAAGTCTGGCATTAGACTTTAATTTCAATAATTTGCAACCAACGCAGTAAAATTTAGATTCTCTCTTTGTGAAGTCTGTGCCTCTCACCTGCTTTTCGCTGTACCATTCCAGCACTCATCACCAGCTGCAATCCCCTTGCTTACACACACAGTCTCTGGCAACGTGGACCAGAACTTTTTGGCATGCTTCAATTTCTTTTTTACTTCACTTGTCTGTTTAGAACACACAAAAAGAAAAAGGTCAAAAACAATTACTCAGAGTAAATGTGATATTCACTTCTTTGCCTTCTTAGTCCTCACCAGTCGATCTAAACTGGTTCCAGCAGCAGTGGTGGGTCTTGCTTCAGGACTGTAAGGGCGGAAGCGGCTGGTGAAGGTGGACTCTTTAACAGAACGTTTGGAACGAAAGCCAGCACTTATTTTGGGCGTCCCACATCCTTGGAAAACCTGTCAGAGGAGGAACAAGAACACAGAAATGTTTTACAGATGAAGACAAAATGATTAGCCACCCTGTGAAATGTTACGTTTTGGTCAAAAATGTCCTGAGTGCTTTTTTAACAAAAGAAGGGATTTTCAACACAGCATTTCTAAACAAACTAGTTTCTTCAGAAAGCATAAATTATTTCTATTTGCCCACAATATAAGAATTATTTCAGACAAAAACAAACAAAAGAATTGACCAGGGTCAGTGTCATTGTCCCCATGGAAAACTGAGCCATAGCACAAACCACTGCTGTAGAAAGACTCCAAGTGTCAAGAACTGGAGTGGGGAGTATCATCAAGAAATGTAAAGACAGACACACAACACAGAACACACCTGGCAGTGGTGGGAAGCAAAAGACTCTAGAAAGAAAAATGGTGAGAGAACAACTGCCAAGACACCGGTGAATGACTTAGTCAAGTTTGAAATTGTAGTCTGAAGGAGACAATCACTATAGACCGACGCAGGAATGAGCTACGAGGTTAGAGACCAGGAAAAACTTCTGCAGAAGACACGCCTTCAAGCCAGACTGAGGTGTGCTAAGAACGACCTGGAGACAAATAATCCACACTAGAAGAGCGTCCTTTGGTCAGAGGAGATAAAACTACAGATCTTTAGCTGCAGACACTTTGCTGATGTTTGGAGAAAGTAGTGAGAGTTCTACAACTCAGAGGACACCGTCCCCACAGGGGAACACGGTGGTGAGAGGATCATGATGTGGGGATGCTTCAGTGTGTCTGGAACTGGGAATCTCATCAAGGTGGAAGGAATCATGAAGAAAGAAGTTCATGTGAAGATTTTAAAAGAAAACCTCGAGCAGTCAGAAACCAACCTGGGTCTTGGTCGTCTCTTTATCTTCAAACATAACAACGACCTAAAACATGTCGCTCCTGGTGAAGAACTACCACCAGAAGACCAAAGTGAACGTTACTGACCGGCCAGTGCAAAGCCCTGAATTGAATCCCACTGAAAATGGGAGGAGCTTCAGAGATTCTTCAAAGAAGAATGAGCTGGGATTGTTCAGGAGACGCGTTTGAGACAGGCTGAAAACTACCATAAACGACTGTAGGCTGTTATCCAGCAAAAAGAGTAAACGACTGACTGTTAGCATCCAGGAGGTAATTATTTTGACCCTGGTAGTTTTTGTGAAATAATTTTGTTTCTATGTGCAAAGTAAAAATAATCTAAGCATTCAAAATAAAACAAGGATGTTCAGACAAGCTGTGCTAAAAAAATTCCTTCCTCTGCACTTGGAAGGGAGGGCTAATAATTCCATCCTCATCTCTTTTTATTTTGTTTAATTTGAAAGGCGCTGAAATGAGACTGACCTTCTGCGACACCTGCATGCTGTTCTCCTGCATGTTCATAATGGCGTCTGAAATCTTCACATCAATGGGATCCATGACAGACTCGAAATTAAAGGGACCTTCAAGCCTCTCGGCGAGACTATGCATGGCATCTGAAAACCAAAACATAACAAGTTGAAATCAACACAGAGGAAAGCAATTACACGCTCCTACCACTAGGGAGAAGCACTCGCATTAGGGTGAGACATTTTTAACCAGTGAGATGAGCCATTAGTGTAGGGCAGGATCAAGCTGCAGCACAGCAAGGGGACATATGTAACAGTGATATAGTCAGAAACCATGTTTTTGGTCACAAAAATCCATCATGGAGGATAAGAACTGTGGATGCGTGCACCACCCTGAGTGTAATGTAACTGATCTGGGTCTGTTTGTACACAGCACAAGACTGCATTCATTCCAAGGGTCACCGCATGTACAGCCCCTCCCTCCCCCTTTTCTTAAACAACCTACTAAAGAATGAGGGACATGTTTGTACATGGTTTTCAACAATAAAACCGTTCCTATGTTAAATGTTTTTCTTCCAAAGCTGAAATGCAGTTTACCTCCTTTATTTACCCTGAGTCTATCATGTCACAAATCCCATTGCCACTCTGGTTTCATGCTCACAAGGAGAATAAGGGGTGCACGCTTAGATAAGAAAGTCGATGAAACTAATGATCTTTGAAGAAATATGAGTAAGCGGCAATGAAACCAGGAGCAGGAGGCTGCATAAATATACTCTGTTGCCAAATTAAACACTTTCAGCTATTATGGTTATAAGGCGGTGTAATCACGGGCAGGTTTCTGTTAAACAGTGGCTGCTGAAGGTGCCCTTGTTCGCATGTCGTCTGCTTACCGAGGAAGTTGTTCCACTCCGTGTCCAAGTCTGCCTGGTTAGCCAAACAGCCACGCATCACATTCAGACAGTAATTCTGGCAGGGTTTCAGGGCTACTTGGCCCGAGCAGTAGGGACAGTACAACATCTTCATGGCCGCTCGCACACAGCTGGGAGAGGCATTGACCTGGAGTAGGCAGAGGGCAGTTAGTGGGCCGTTACATCATAGCCGAAGCACTCACTCGACACCACCAGAGACCCATTCTCATACTCTGAAAAAGCATGACCATTAATTGTATAAGCCAGATCCACAAAGCAGTTTAATCTAATTGCCTATGAATCACTCAGTACGGTGGAAAAACAAGTCATACCAGAACAGTCAGAGTGGTTTATGTTACCAGACAGAGAGAAAGAGAACCACAGATCAGAGATGTGCACTCAGAACCGGAGCAGGGAGGGATGGACAGGACTACAAGGAAAACAAGTCTCATTCTCGGCTGTTAGTTTTTCTCTTTGTTAAAACTGTGCACCGTCACTTACCGCGGAAACTTTATTGGCCACGTCAGACATGAGCGCCAGGCCACGCACAAAGGTGCGCGCGGCGATAAAGGACCTCGTTAACTGGATGCGGAGCTTGCGGGGCACGTCGCCGAATGGCTGCAGCTCCTCCGTATGTCGGCTGACGCACTCCATGTAGGTGTCGCTGAACTCGTACTGCACGTTGACCAGCCGGAACATCCTCTCCAAAAGGTCGGCCCAGAATTCCGACAGCATGGAGTCCAAGTTGACGGCATTGCTGCCGGTCACATAGTACTGGGTCAGGGACTGGAAGAAGTTCTTGAAAAGTTCCGAGTTCTGCACGTACATCATCCCGTATGTTTTCACAAACATGCTGTCCAGCGAGATCTCTGCGTTTTTCAAAAGCTCGCGGAAAAACTCTGTGGAGATGTGAAAGAAAGGCCGGGTTAGTCTACAGCCTGCGGGTGACAAAGAGCCAGAACAAACAGTGTCAGATTGTTTATATTTAAGTGTCTACAGGGAAGAGTTCAAGATGTCACGAAGAGAACATCTAGAGGAGCTCAGGGCTAAAGTTATGACTATCTGCCCAGTTGGACTTTTCCTGTTTTTTGTGACATTTTGAACTTACTGTTGTGTTCCTCTCTCAACATTTTAAAGGACTTTAGAGGCCCAAGTTTGCTTTCAGTACATTAAAGATTTTGCTGCCACCATTTGAAATCAGACTGACGTTACTCCACTTCACCTGTGCCCCATGTCCTGACGCTTAGAACGAGCTTAAGCATAAAATCTTTAATGAAAGGCAAAAGGAATGTGTTAGGGGACAGTTGGAGACGAGGGGGTGAGCGCGGAGCATCAGCAGAGATGTCTCTCCACATCAGTGTGCTTCAGACTGACCACCATCAATGGCATTTTTCTGTTGTCACATTCCATTTGCCTTCCTTTCTGCCAGCTTCTCTTGGACTGTCCTTCAGAGACATGTTCAATAGGATTACGGAATAATGCGACCCCACAACCACCAGCAGCAGCCCCTCCCAGCTACCGTATATGGACCTGTATGCACCCCCCCTCCCACTACTATCCTACCAGCCCTGCATCTGCCTCCCTCCCCTGCTTTTACTTCATCAGTTCCTTCAGAGAGCTCTCTTCACTAGAGATGAGGAACAATGACCTACTTCATCCTGAGGAATGTCCATCACCCCCCTACCACCCCCCAAATAATCCAAGCCCCTTCTCCCAGACCCCCACACCACCCTCCTTGCCCAATTTTCTTAATCTGAATAAAATGAGAATTCCACAGAGCCTCTGAAACATGTTTCACCTTCAGTCTCACACACACTCGCCCTTTTTATCCATTATCTGTGCCCCCCACCCCACACCCCTCTCACAGACCTTCTGCCCCGTTGCAGTTTCTCGGGGTGCCCACTGCGTGGCTTTGAAATGTAAAGTTCCCATGCTCTCGCAGGGGGAGTCACTAAATGCTCTCTGCTACCAGTACACACACAAACACACTCTCACACATTCACACTCACACAGAGGACCCGAGTAGTGCTGTCACTTCCACTTCAGACTGACACACTAAAAAGAAAAAATGAGATAGAGGAGGGGTAAGGGTGGCTTGGGGCGGGTTAAGTTGAGGGCTTTTTTTAAGAACTTCAAATCCCTACTGTGTCGCCAAGGATACCGGAAACACTGCAGCCCCTCCATTTACCTCCTCGCCATCACAAGTGCACGCGCACACACAGACACACACACAGAGCCAGGGGAGAGGGCACCAAGTTCCACGCTCCATTGACAGAGATTAAAACAAAATGGTCCACCCCCACCCCTGGAATGTCATAGTAGCCACACTGACATGAAAGTCAGTGAAAGGAGACCGAGGAGGTGAAGAAGAAGAGGAGGAGGTGGGAGAGGCATGAAGCACGAGGACAACCCTAAACTTCTCCATTTCCTTTCTACAGTTAATTAGAGGAGTAATTCCTATATGCTAAACAGATAAGCTCCATTATGCGTCTGGACAAACCCACGGGTTTTTAAGAAGGGTGTGTGAGGGGTGGTGGCACAGTGGGGGCAGGGGTGGCGGGGATACGGAGGCTCTCTGGCCCGGGCTGAGGGGTCCAAGTATGAGCAGCATTACTCAGGCATCTTGCATTGTCATTAAAAACAATTTATGACACGCAGTCGTCTGCCAACAGGCCGAGGAGCTGAACGCTCCCTCTGGATTTCCCCATTAAAAATGTACCTGTCACTCAGCCAATGGTCTGAGAGAATCTGGGTGAAAGGTTACACATGAGTGTCAGCTGTAGGGAAATGTAAGGAAAAGGACGACTCCTGCTCGACTATCTGTCTTTCCCTTCCTGCACGCTCCCCCCCACCTTGTCACTATTCCAACGTGATGCAGAGAAAGCGCTAAATTACGAACAACGATCCTGGGCCCAATCCATCACAGGAACAGAGGAACTGACCGATCTCCTCCCACTTCCTCTTCCAAAAACTCCCCCCACTAGTGTCCCTATAAACTATGCTCCTCCCAATCCCAGCCCAGGCGGTAATTGCATCCTATTTGTGCCAATTAGTTGCCGAGCTTCTCCCTTTTCTTATGGTATGGGATTCTGTCCCTCCTGCTGCTGAGCTCGGTGCTCAGATGGATGTCGCTTGTATGTGTCTGGAGGCAATGGGGCCATGATCCAAGCGCTTAATTCCCAGACATGGAGTTGCTCTGCTGGACAGGGTCACTGCAGCAGGACAGGCTGAGGTCAGAATAAACACGCAGCGACGAGACACACAGAGAAAGAGAGAACTATTTCTGGCTCTGGTCTTAATTGGCCATGACTCTTCGCTCAAGGCGCATGATGAGAGCCTGCCCAATCACATACACTACTTCCTGAGTTTGTTAGTGCGCGAGCGAACGCTGCGTTCGTCTTCATGTGCAGCTGCGTTTGTGCACATGTGCGCACTCCTTGTGATGTCACGGCCGCTGATGTCATTTCTCTGCAACAGTAAGCAGACCAATGAGCACTTCCTGTTCCCATTTCACTGGCTGTAAGCGCTTCCTTCGGTGGTGTCTTGGTGTGACAAAAGGAAATAATAGGCCGGCAACCTGAGCCCGTCACCACATTTGATGTGAGAGAGAGAGAGGGCCTGGCGGTTTAGGTAGAAGAGAGCACAGCAGGGCTTTGTAAAGAGATCCCACATCTAACGGTTGAGAGACTGCAGCAACCTGCCTACAGTGATGATGAGGAGGGAGCACGCAGGGAAGAGGTTCACGGTCATCCGTAGAGCGGGGACGTTCTTTTTGGGCGTTGCCAAGCTTTAGAATTTTTGCGCAAGCCAGTTGTTATGACTCCGTTACAAAAACACTTCGTGCTGAATAATAGCGGAAAAATTCCTAAACAAAACAATATTTATGCAATAGTTGATCGGTGGTGCTCTGGATGGATAAACTTGACATAAAGAGCCGAAGCCACAATTGTTCAGAAAGATTATTTTTACGAAATTGTGGTTCTGGTATCAGTTCCTCTAAAATCAAACACCGTGAACACTATTTTAATCTCAACGTTCCACTCTAAAGTTGAACCCTGTTACGGAAACAACATCTTCATTTGCTCGCACGCATCTCGGGTGTTGTTTTTAAACCTGGTTTGTGGTCGTTACCTAAACGTGACACTGACATTTCTGAAGCTGACCATTTGTTACAGGCTGTTTTTGTATTTTATGGACGAGATGATTAAACGAGAAAATAATAATTTATAGATTTCTCAGTAATAATATTGCCACTAAGCACCAGATGAGTTGTGCAAGACAAACAGGGTGGAGGACATGCATGCGTGAGAACTGAGTGCAGTGAATCACAAGCAGCACTTGGACACAGTGAAGAGAGATGGAACGAGAAAGAGCGGCAAAGAGAGGGGTTTTTGGGAGAGTGAGGCATAAGATGGGGACAAAGGGCAGTAAGAAAGGAGAAAAAGATGGGCGGGACAGCTTGAGCAGCCACTGCATTCCAACACGTCACATTCCTCTTCACATCTGGCTGCAATACACATGCTCCCTGTTACTCACCATCCCTCGCTGCCTTTCACAGACACATAAGATCTGACCCACATGTGCACACACCAACGCAGAGTTATGCACATAACCTCCTTTAACAAGCAAGATTCCAATGCACCGGAAAACTAAAAATATTTTTTCTTCCCATGTTTTTCACTCAGCCTGTTTGGGATCCTCATCCTCCCCTCTATCCTATCATCGCAGGGCTGCAGTGGTGGCATGGTTCGGTGGTTGAAGGTATTCAGAGCTGCCCTGCTTCCTCTGTGAGTCAGCACTGTTGCATGTTCCCATGCGCCCTGGCCCTCAGCAGGGGAAACCTGATCCCAATATTTACAGGCATACACACATGTGCTCACACACAGAGGAACAGGAAGTATAGAGACGACTAAATCTGAAGATGTGTGTGGTCCGTCTGGAAGCATGCGTGTCTCTCTGGAGAAAGGGAAGCCTGTATTTATTTTATTTTATTTTTTTACATTTCTTTCAGGGGGACGATGAGACAGGGAGCAGAGACATTGGGAGACAGGTGGACAGGCCAGAAGACACAGACTGGCTGTCTCTGCTATGAGCAGTGCGCTGGCAGGTGGGAGTGTCCATCAAAAGGGAAAAAAAATTAAAATAAATAAAAGTGTAGCACAAATGCTGCGATGAGGAAACCAAAGCCAGTCTTACAACATAACCTGAAAAGCTGCATGTGTTTGTGAGCCAGTGTGTTTGCTTACTGTCAAAGTGGTCATGCCTCTGTTTGAAGGTGGATTGTAGGCTGGTGCTAAGCTTGGAGACGGGAGCTTTGATCTCCGTGTGGCTCTGCTGGCTTAGCTTCTCCTCCATCTCCACAGTGCAGCAGGAGTAGCCCTGCGGACACACTTTCAGGGGGACTCCTGGAACAGACGAGGGAGAACGTGCGTTAAAATTCCACGTCATCTGAGAAACATGCAAGTCAACACAAATTAACTCGAGGAACAAGTCCTGATTTGAAATAAAAACATAAAATTTAAGATTCGATTATGATGCTGTTAATGTCACTGTAGCAGCAAGTAATGCAGATCAGTCATTAATTTCTTCCCTGGGATTCAGACCTTATGCTGAGAAATAACAGGTTCACCTCTCACCAAATCAAACGCACCCTGGCTGTTAAAGCCCCCTTAAATGCACTTAATTGCAGCTCAGAGGAGCCTTTAGCTGGCCGCTTTATAGAGCCCCGCTCTTATCCCGACACTCCCCTGTCTTGATGGATAGTTCAGTGCCAAAGCTTTCTCTGAGTGCTGTCCCTCCTAAACAGTGTTTAAGAGGAAACGATTAACTTTTCGCCCACACTGCAGGTAAGTGCGCTGACGTCAACCACAAGCACATGAATGGAGATAAACATATGTGCAAGCACGCTGGGCTGAGGAGTCTGAAAATGCTCTCCAAGTAATGTAAATTAGAAAGTTTTGGACTTCTTATTTCGGTGTAGGGCTGCCACAAACGATTATTTTGATAGTCGACTAGTCACCGATTATTTTTGCGATTAGTCGACTAATCAGATCATGCATCCATTGGATGTAAAACGTACAGCTTATTGCACCAGCAGCATCTGCTCTTATATAACTATCATTAGCTTACAGCTTGAAGTGTTTAAGGTATGTGCTAACTAAAAATAAAGACAAGATGATAGTTTATTAAATTTTAATAAAATCTGCAGGTTGTTTCAGTGAAGTTTAATAAACTCAGCCGTCTGCTCCTTGCTATCTAAAATATAACAGGACACCGGAGTATATTCTCGAGCATCTCACACTTCTGATAATCAGTTGTCTGCTTGACGTTTATTCAGTTGTGTAAAAACTGTAACTTTAATCTCATTCAAACTGATTTACTCAGGAACAAATAAAATACTACAAAAAGCCAAACAATAACATTTTTAAGTTATCTAAGTGACTTATATATCATGTTTAACCTGAGTAGCAAAAGATGGCGGTGGGATTGAATACGATTTGCCGGTGTCGTGCCAAAGTAGGTATCCCCGACAGAATTTGTTTCCCCTGTGCTGGGAGCACGCAGGAAGTACTGATGTTTTCATTTTGTGAAAAAGGGAAAAATTAGTATCGTTACATTACCATTCAGTTTGAGGGTTACAACAGAAAATTATATATTTATTGCTCACGGGGTATCAGATGGGATTATTTTAATAAATCATTAACATTTTGGCTGATAACTATTTTTATTCTCCTGTAACTTTACTATATAAAGAGCTAAATCCTCCAAAGTTTCAGGAGTAATGCCTCATAATAAGAAGTGTTTGTGAACGAAAAATCAGCAATGTGGGATACTGTTTGTCCGTGATTTACACAGGGGGAACAAATTGTGGCAGGATCAGCCTGATATTATTTGTATCCCACTATAACTTCGTTGTATAAAGAGCTAACATCTCAAAAATGTCAGGAGTAGTTAGTCATTATAAGAAGTGTTTGTAAACTAAAAATCAACAATGTGGGATACTGTTTGCCCCTGATTTGGACAGTCCAGCGTGTGCTCCCGACGTAAGGGAAACAAATTCTGTCGGGGATACCTAGTTTGGCACGACACCGGGAGTCCGCTGTTCTCACCGGCTCTAATGAGCCTTGAACCCTGGCTAACTATCGAGCTAGTGGGTAACAGACATCTCCGAAAACGTCGGAGCGCTTTTGAAAATATGTGGTGTCTTGATAAACTGAGCAGATATTTGAGGTTCACACAGCTACATTCTCGCCTGAAAATATGTTACTTTATTTTGTGACCCAAAAAGAATAATAAGAGTAATATTAAAACTAACTAGCTGCCGACATTGTTGACTACTGCGCTGGGCCGCGCTATGAATTCTGGGACACAGCTTCTTCTTTGGGGTTTAATGGCAGCTGGCATCCTTGTACATGCAGTGCTGCCATCTTCAGTTTCTGTCCGTTATTACACTCTTAAATCCTACTACTTATTCCTGCGTCTTTTGGGATCTTACAAAGCTTCAAACGATGCGTCGACTATTACAGTCGATGTAATCGTGACTAGTCGACTAATCGTGGCAGCCCTATTTCGGTGTGAACTGAAAGTGTATATATGCATAAGATTTCCATCAAGAGTAAGTGCCAAACGATGCCTTCTTCAAGGCTCGTTATACTAGACAAGTGGTGTTCTTCTACCCTAGAATCTCAGCACGAACAGCTGGGGTACAAAACTGACAGACATGGCTCTGAAAGATTGACTCGATTAAAAACAAAAACAAAACAGCAGCCTGTTCATCTCTGTTAAAACCCAAATACTGTGTCTGACAAAATGCAAACTGCCAAAAGTCAGTTTACCATCCAATTAAAAGGAGGGTCAGGTGAGGACGTATGCAAGCCGCAGCTGCAATAATGTTTTGTTTTAAATGTAGCTGTTGGAATCTGGGAGAACACAGAGATCCTTTCATTGGATCCCAGCACCAGCAGCCAGTTTAGTTTTCCCCACCAGCTTGTGCTGAACACATTCCTGCTACTTGCAGGACCAGCATGTCATTCATGGACTGACGCTTTGGGATTATCAGCCACACTCATTCAAAAAAAATAAATACATAAAAATCCTGGATTAGTGTTTTCAGATTTCACCAAGTTCCCACATTACTGACACACTATTAATACTTGATACCCTCACAGTTATTCAAAAAGGTTATTATTGGTTTATACATTTTATGACAAGTTGAGACTTTTCAACATTAAAAAAAACAAACAAACAAAAAACCCAAAACCCTGTACTTCCTTTAAGTGACACTAAAAGAACCGTATGTAAACCACATCTGGCCATTCCATTCACTAACATGTCCTGAATAAACCTGGCAAAGCTACCTTAAGCTCATCTTTTGTTCCCGTCACTTTCAGCGCTGATAATCAGTTATTATTCACTTCCTTGTGTTACTCGTTTTTGTTACACTCAGGGAAGCTGCTCTGCTGCAGTTGAGGTTCTGCCTGTTGAAACTGGTTTGATTACATTAAAATCAAAGCATATGACTGGGATTTTCCCCCCGCCTTGTGTTATCTTCAAATGTTTAATGCGTTGCTATGACAACCCTGACAATGTGGATGTGTTTCTCTGTGACATCTTGAGGCTGCTTTCATTACTGCTGTAAATGTAATAGAAGGCGCCCATTGAATTCTATTAGCAAACAGGGCCCGACTTTTGGTGATTTTTCTTGGCAGCACAGCATAAAAAAAATTGCAAACACACACACATACACACACACCAACCAAGTTTTTCTTCAGCACAGTGAATCAAACATATCATAGTTCCCAGCATGTTTGAATAAGCACCTAGAACTTAAAAATAATGAAACTTAAGGGTCAGACGTGACTCTCAGCAGTGCAATCGTCTAAACGGGGCACCAGAGGGAGGGATGCACCCTGGCGCCATAAACTGGACGCCTCTGTCTGGGATCGAGTCCAAATAAACCTCAAGTCACCCCTTCTCCTCAAACTCATCCCCCTTGTTCCTTTAAACATATGCACCTACCTCTCACACATACCCAGGCACAGTTGGCACCCCATACCTAAACATATTCACACATCACATCACCGTTCAACACATGGCTCTTTGTATGAGGAGCCTGATTGGAGGTACGCAGACACACACAAACACACACACACACAGGCTGAACTTTTAGGTGAAACAACCATCCAGTCTCTCCTCGAGCAGGGCCCCCTGCTTGCCCACAGCGCAGGCGTACAATCAAAAGAGCTATATCCATGTGGAAAATAGACGTAGTTACCAAAGTACACAAATAAAAGTGAGATGGTCAATATTTCACAGGAATGTCTGTACAAATGTCACATTGTTAGCTCAAAGGATTAGGTCTCTGAAAACTGAAGAATCTTAGCTAATGCATACTTTGTGAAAACATTTTGGCAGCCAATTGCTCAAACCGCTGGGAGAGAAATGGCACCCGCTGGAACAAAAAGAGCGCGCAGCGAACACGAACAGTTAGAGCTTATAAAAATCAACATCCCACTGACATGTTTCTGCCTCACCATTGCAGGGAAAAAAGGAAAAAGCTTTGTCAGTTGATGCATCAGTCATTTCTCCACCAGCACTAGCATGAATAGTCTTTGTGCGACAAGTTGCCTGATGGAGTTCCTTTGAGGGGCCTCTGTCATCCCCTCCAGTTTCCCCAAGTACTTTAAGATGTAATAAGACACAGTGACAGAGCATTGTTCAAGTGTCACTTAGAAGAGGAAAACTGCAATTTATGGCAGGGAAAACGAGAGAGTAGCATCTTGTAAACAAACATGCGACTGTGTCGTGGCATTCATGGGCTCTTTGCTGCCTCTCTGGCCTTTCCTTTGTGGCTGTTGAGGGGGGAGCAACCACCATCCCCTTTAAATGGCTCATAAAATAAGTCACTTCCCTTTGACATTGTCCTGCCTCTCAAACATTGTTCTCAGAGGAAGGATGGTGGGGGAGGTGAAAACGCCTTACAGACAAAAACCAGATTAGACACCTCGCCACCCCCTCTGCCTGCCATCATGTGCCCCTGAACCAGACGGACCTCAAAGTGCCCCCCGCTGCCGCCTCGCCCGCCACCACCCTGCAGGCTTAACCAGTGAGGTCAGGGGTTAACAGCGACTCCTCTGAGAGAGGTCCTGTCCTCTGACCCCTCCTCTCCCTCCCTGTCCGCTAGCCAGCACATCCACCACACACACAGTTAGTCATGCCTCAAACCCCAATCACTCCAATAATAACGCCGCCAACACACATATCCTCCCCAAACAAAAATTGTAAAAATCCTCACAAGTACAGGCAATTAAGAGACACAGAAACAGACAACATATAAAAAGGACTACTTAACGGGCACACACTACAATCGTTAAAACTGCAAAGAGAGGTGTGGAGGAGGCCACAGGGTGCAGCATGTCACGAACCATACACAGCGCTCTGTCACTAATTGGAGCCTAGTCATCTGTGACTGAACCATAACACCGAGCTTTCACACGACCATCAACATTTGTAAATAATTAAAATGATAAATGCAGCTTAAAGCTCATGTATATACACAAACACACACTTCAGTCCCAGTGGAATGCAAGTCGTTTGAGATGGCGAAAGCTGGGAAATCTCACTTCGAAACACCAAAAATGTGCGGGCGCCTTCCAAGTCACTCTGATTTATGTGTGAATGCTCAATATATAAAACAAAAGATTCAAACATTCCCAGCCGAGTGAAGTACGAGAAGAAAAAAAAAAGAAAAGTAACACCCGTGAATGCAAAGGTTCACTATTAATTCACATATTATGCTCGGTCCTGTAAAAGGGAGAGTGCTGCTAGTCTGCTGAACGTTACTCACACACGCTGTTGTAAATTTGCACACCCTGCAGCCATAACATTCTCCTGTTGCTTCTCACCTCTGTCTGCGGTGCAATTTTCCCGAGGGGGTTAAGAGATTGGTGCCATTTGTTGGGCAACTTTCTTTTCTTGCTCCACATCCTGTCAGGCACAATCACGTGAACCAAACCTGTGGCGGAGCAGGTCGACGTCACCGCTCATTTAAAAAAGGTGTGATATTTTTCACACAAGCATGACGTTAAGGGCAGAATAAATTGTGGATTGATTTAATGAGGAGAAAGAGATGAAAGGATAAGCAAACAGCTGCGCATATCGCTTCCAAAAACATAAAATCATAGCATTCCCCCCTCCAACTCATTCCCTTCTTAGATTCTTTCCTGTTGCAACACGTTGTCAAATCAGCCCATTCTTTTTGTCTCCCTCTCTTCCTCCCTTTCATCTCCAAGAAGCCTAAAGTTGTCATCTGTATCCGGGTTTTAAGAAATCCTTTGACTCATTCGTCACTGATCCATTAGTTTTCTCAGCTAATGTAATGTTCGAAAGAATTCTAATAATTCTGCGCTTAATGCAGAACTAAATAACTCAGTACAGACTAAAAAATGCTTTGCTTTTTAAGTCAGCTTTCACTAATTACTTTAGGAAGCGAGCGTTTTAAAATTACACCCTCACAGCTATGCAAAATGATGGAATGAATGTTTTCTGTGCAGGGCTTAGCGATTCAGTGTCTGCCATGACATCAGTCTAGTGTTACTTTATCCCGTGACTTTTCACAGTACAGCTAGGATAAGTGCTTTTCAAGAAATTCTTTAACCAAGCCTTACTCAAACCTTGTTTACAGCTTGGAAGGGGGGGGGGGGGGGGTTATAACAAACATTCACTGCCTGCTACTCAGTACAACCGCAAACTTGCTGAAGGGCATCATGCCAGCACTAGTTCAGGGAGGGAGGGGGAAGTGTCTCTGGTTCACTTTCCACATCAACATTTTCCTTGCTCCCTTCTGAGGAGTCAACCTACTCATGTCTGCAAGGTGACCATTACGTTAAAGTAATTACTGTCCAGATATCAACTTGAAAAGTGTGCCCCCTTTTTAAGCTTAAACACCACTACCATCACATTCAGGAACTGGGAAAAGAAAAAAGAAAGAAGAAAAAAGCAACGTTAAACGCACACTCTAATATCCTGAATACATACTGAGCTTCAGCTGAATTACCGCAAAGGGAGAAAATGTTCAGCAACATTATGCTGTAAGCGGAAACCATTATTAGAGACTGGGCTGTTCATATGGAGATCATCAGGGCAGGGCGATATTTCCACCTACTCCTTTTCTACACTTCAGCCCTTACAAAAATAGAGTAATGACAAGTTTATGGCAGCTTTGGCCAAACCAATAATGCTTTTTGGGTCCCGCACCATTAGGGACGTCCAAGAGATTCTGAATGTGCTGGGAGGGGAATTCTGAATCTGAAGTCACAAGCCTCAACAAAATGGTGGGTAGAAATGCTGCCTTGTATCCATTGTTTGTGAAGTTAAGAATAACCGAACCAACAAATTCTACACTTGATGGACAAGAAACGATTGTTTAACGTGGTTCTACTCAAGCAGTGTCGTCAGCGCCTGCATAGAAGCAAAGCTAACGAACACAGCTGATCATAAGCTGTGTGTAAAGTCAAGTGTCTGCACAGAAATCCCGTCTGCTCTACAAACACAGCACAGCACCACTGACCCGGACATCTGCTCTAAAGAAGACACTACAACACATGCTGTAGATCTGTGGCTCCTCACAGGGAGTGGCAGTTTTTGGAGACAGGCTCCAGCTAACCTATGACTCACTCACACACACACACAGCTCTCGTAACTACCCTCTAGCTTGTAAAGGATGCAAGTGAAGTGGGCAATGGCTTTAAAAATTTAAGTTAAGCGGTAAAATCTTTTACGACGGTCATTTCAAACTTAAATCCAAGCATCTGCAAAAACAGAAAACGTGCCTGGAACAAAAGGTTTTCCCTCAGCAGGATCACCATCTTCATGAAGTTATTCGTCCTAGACAAAAACTGCATGTGCTACAATACTTCTAGACCAGGGGTCGGCAACCTGCGGCTCTTTAGTCTTTATTTTGCGCCTCCGGGTGGTTTGGGAAAATAAATTATAAGTATTTAGCTGAAGTGTATTTTATTTGTGTTTAGTTCTTTTTTTAACTTGTAGTTCTAAATTGGAAGATTATTGTGATTTTGAAATATAAAAATAAAATTATATCTTATTATTTTTTTCATCGCTCAAAATAAGCGTCACACTTGCACCGTGCATTTATCGAGACTTTCAACCCCAGGTAGGCCAATTATGGATCTTCGGATCCACATTATGTCAGCAGCTCCACAGTGAACTATGTTAAAAACAAACACTGCTCACGCCTCACAGATGACAGCTTACAGTCCTGCGTAAAGATGAAAGTGACTTCGTACAGCCCCGATTTGCAGACGCTGTGCGCAGAGGTTCGGGACCATAAGTCTTATTGTAAACATATCATGGCAGACCCGACGATGTTTGCATGAACATGCTTTTCAGCATCTCTTTATTGACCACTTTTCACACACGGTTGCTGTAAGCATACAGCCGGCTGTAGCTTTTCAGCTTACAGCCCGACAACACAACAGCATAGAGAGCACAGACTTTAAGGCAGAGGCGTGATTGCGGGTCCCGCTCAGGCGCATCCGCCTCCCCTGCAGCGGCGCTGCAGACCACGCCCCGCCACACACATTAACCAGGTGAAATACATATTTAGGCAGAATTTTGCAAATATCTTCTTTTTTTTTTTAAGCAGCATAGTGCTTTTTTTCAATTATTTTTTAAAAGTCAGGTCAAGGCTCCAAAAGCCCAAAGGCGATACAAGGGTGGCGGCTCACAACAGTTTTTGTTTGCTACATGGATCATTTTAGTTCAGCTGGGTGTCTTTCCTTTTGTTATATTTCTTTAAGAGTTCAAAATGTGTTAATTATATAAATAAAATGTAATTTTCTCTGTAGCACTTCATAGATTTCATGAGCAACACACCGTAGTTGCTCTGTGGATTCTTTTAAAAAGCAGTTAAAAACTTTTCTGTTCAAACAAGCCTTTTGTTGATCTACGTATTTTATATTCTTTACATTATTTACATTTTATCTTTTACATTGTGTATAATGTCTATTGACTGTATTGTTTATTTTAATATTTGTGTACAGTGCTTTGTGACTGCCTGTCTGTGAAAAGCGCTTGATAAATAAACTTTACTTACTTAAGTTGTTCACACAAAGCATAAAGGTAAAAAAAAAAAAAAAACAACCAAACAATATATACAGTGTTATCTTCATTTTAGATTTCAAAAAGTATTTGCGGCTCCCAGTGTTTTCTTTTGCGTGGAAACCGGGTCCAAGTGGCTCTTTGGGCGTTAAAGGTTGCAGACCCCTGTTCTAGACTATACACTAAACTGCGTTTTGTTGATCCGTTACTCAATATGTCCAATAACAATGATAGTTGTCTCTATAGCAGGGCTGTAAACAATTATTATTTTTTAACTTTGAGGATTATTCGTGTAAGTTTTAGAGATTTGTTTTTCACCTTTACTGCAGGAAAAGAACCCAACAACCATCTCAGGCTGACCGCATGACATAACACTCAGCATCACACTGCAGGTTAGCTCATTGTGCCAAGCATCGTCTGAAGGACCGCCTTCTTGTTCATCTTATTGGGAAGCTTTGATTTCACTCACAGCAGGTTAACAAGATGTCGAGTAACGACAACTCTGAGTCTGTTAGTCAGCTGACCATAAAGCGACTATCGTTCACATGACGAGTCAAGGCACCGATGTTGTTTCAGCCTTGGAGGTTAATGTAGACTACAGTCACGGAGGAAGTTGATCACTAGTGTCGAGCTTGGGAAACTCGAACACCGGCTGTGACGTGAAAGATTTACTCCACTTAGAACAATGTTCACCATCCATTTGTGAGGGAGGAAGTTGAGGTTTAGCGGAGTACTCTCTGGAGTGAATATTCAGAGCTATGCAGGCAGCCACAGAGCTTTGGATAATAACTGTGTAAAATGATGTTTCCTTAAATAAATCAAGAATTAAAATCTCTTCCACCGCACGGCTGTGAAAACACCAAACTGCCAAAATGTACTTGTCACGTGGCATCAGTGTGAGGAGGAAAAAAATAAATAAATATGGCTACTGCTGTGGTGCAAGAGCAAAAAATCATTAAAATCCTAAAGTGCATCTACTGTTTGTTTGTTTTTTAAAACAAAAACAAAAGCAGTAGATACCTCCTGCCATCTCAGCAGAAAAACCGAGCACGGCCCAGCTCCCATTTAGAGTGAAGAAATGTCACATTTAAGGCTTTATCTGCGCTAAAATCTGCAAGATTTTGTCCAGCTTGCGAGTTGTTCTCTTAATGGCTCTCAACCTAACAAACAAACCTCACACTAGGATCCATAAATCGGAGCCCTTCGCCACCAGAGTCCATTTCTGATTACTAAACCAGTCGGGGGCTCGGGCCAATTAAAACTCTCCATTTGTGAACATTCCAAAACGCTGTCATCCATGAACATTTACCCAGAAGCCCCTGGGGAGATTCCTCAACACTGCCCTGGCCTCTGGTTCGGTCTTTTTTTTTTTCTCCCCCCTTCTCCCATCCCAGCCCTGCATCTCCGGCTTTGTCTCCCCACACAAAAGCTCCCTGCCTACACCACTTCCCAGGTCACTGCTTTGTCAGGACTTCAGCTCGCTTCTTAACTTCCCCAAGTGCATTTAACAAGTCAAACCAAATTCCAGCCGCTGTTCCGCAACTGCTCTGCAAGTTCACCTGCTGGACTTTATATGCACATCTGTTCAAGCAAAACCTGCTTGAATCCCTGACCAATACATGCAAAACAGCTATATGTTCTGATTAAAGACTGTGCATGTGGAGGGGAAAGTTATGAGGGAGCTACCGATTCAACGGGTTCAGGCATTAGTGCTTAAAATGCCCATTTTAAATTAAATGCTCTTAAATTAGAATAAAACGGTTCAACATTCGGCCCAGAAAGAAGCACACAGGTCAAACCACGGTCATAACTGCCCTGAAATTAGATTATAGACAGAAAGGTCAGGCCTCCAACACAACTGCGAGTTTAGCCTCTAACCACGAGGGTGCTTGAAGCCATAATTCATATTAACATAGTTATGGGGAATTCATAGTTCAAACAGAAGTGGTTTGGTTCAGGATATGATTTAGCTTGGGGTACTTTCATAGTGTGCGCCGCACAAACTTTCTGCAACATGTTTTACTTTCTGAAAACCTCCCGTCCATAAATCAGCCCCGGTTCAGCGGCGTGACTGCTACTCAGCTCTGCTTAGCCAGCTGGTTTTTGACGCATCTGTGTCAAGTAATGCACAGAGAACAGATACGTACATAAAAGAAAAGACAACACTAAACACTTGCGAGTAAATCAAGAAACGTTCCTTCCTACCATCACTCTGCTGGGAATCTTCCTCAACAACTGCACCATCTATCAGCACGCATTGGATTCACGTTAACAACTGGTCTAATCTTTTAACCTTCCCCACATCCATCTCTCAGGTGATGCTGCCTTTGATGAGCCGCAGATTTGAAGTATTAGATCCACGGCTTTAACTACAGATTCCACCTTGCCGCTTTAGTCAGTCAGTGTTTGTGCGTACACGCGTGCGAGGAAATGTGACGCAGTTACAGCGAGAGAGAGCGAGACTGTTACGTTGAAGATTTGCAGAGACAAGCAGACAGGGTTTGCAGACAAATGGAGAGAACAAGTTACAGCACAGCGTGATTATCACAAGGGAAGAGCGGGGGGGGGGGGGGCACAAAAGACGTTCCTGGCTTGTCCCTATACACCAGCCCTCCATCTTTCCACTGACTCATGGCACACAAATGAAAACAGACTTTAAAGGAGAAGATGAAAAACACTCTTTACTTAAGGCCAAGTGCTTTACCTGCGCAAACACTGTTGTGCTGTCAGAGAAATGGACTACCGTTAAGCTTGCAAATAGATGTGCTTCACACACAAAGCATGAGAGCTATGCAGTAGAATATATGGAGAAAGCTTAAACCAGTTTGTGGCCTTTATGTGTGCCCTGTGCAAGTCGCAAAACCCAAATTAACACCCTGCCACTCAAAAAAATTCTAATTTTTCAAAACATACGAGGGCTCTTAAAAGACCTGACATGCAAACAATACATTTCATTGTTGGTAGTAAAACCCAACGAACCACTCCTAAGGACTGGGAGCTCTTTGACAATGTTTATAACAGACCTCAAAAAGCAGCTGAAGTCCACCAGATGTTGAGGCAGGATGGGCCGGGCGAAGCCCCCCCAAGCAGAATGAGGTCAGGTACGAGATCAAGTTTCTGGAAGCTCAAAGCTACAAGGGGGGGGGGGGGGGGGGGGCAACAAAGATTCTGATATACCTGTTGGGCCTTACGAAACTGGACACCCAACAGAGGCGTTGGGAAGAGAAGCACTCACTGCTGACTGTCAAAAGGAGTGGAAAGACTAAACCTTGGGGTACAATGCTTTAATGGTTCTCAGTCATGGATGGCTCAGTCTGTTCACGACGATGTGCACCGAATGGGTCGATAAATCAAAGCTACTTGCTGTTTCAGTCATTCACAATATTTCAACCACTGGCGCGCCGTCTCGCATTCCCACATAACGAGTAATTTTTCTGCCCACAAAGCACACACTGACCAAATGATTTGCAGCCATCACTTAGCAAAGCATTCGATCCTTTTATGTGTATGTTTTTTATCACGCTCCTTTAT
Organism: Neolamprologus multifasciatus; assembly: GCF_963576455.1. Classification (NCBI taxonomy): domain Eukaryota; kingdom Metazoa; phylum Chordata; class Actinopteri; order Cichliformes; family Cichlidae; genus Neolamprologus; species Neolamprologus multifasciatus. The sequence continues at coordinate 19,618,630 of NC_140440.1, forward strand.
CCGGCCTCAGCCAGAAGAACGTCTGCCGCCGTCTCCTTCATCTTTTCAAAACCTGCTTTTATCGTGGTGCGAACTTATCAAGTTCACAAAGCTATGTCGAGCAGCCAAAAATCTGACTATTGCTTTTTTGGGGGGTGTTTACGCAAGAAAAACAAGAGCTTTTTTATCTCAAACAATATAATTTATATGAAAATAAATCCAAGAGTGAGCAGCGCACAAGGAGAGAGAACGGGTAAATATTAGGAAACCTATTAAGCTAACTGCAGTTTGGAAAGTTGAGCTAAGTGACTGACTGCCATGTCAGTGGGAGTCTTGATGCAGGCCTTGGGAGTAATTAGCAAGGATTACAGCTCCTCTGGCCTGCACCCAGCACTGGGGTTTCAGCCCAAACACCCAGGCAAGTCCCTGGCTTCGCTCCCTCACAGCTTTCCCCAACCACACAGGCCTCTGGTGGTCACACAAATCCTAATGACGATCATGACTATCAACACGGGGCATCAAGCCCGCTGGGGCTTCAGAGGAAATCAATTAACCTTGGTCGAGTTACACCTACATCTTAACCACACTCCATGCTACGCGGTGAGATGACTTGAGTGAGTGATTGGAGACACGATGCAACAGGCAAGGAGGTGGGGGGTGTCACACTCCACCCCTGCAGTTTGAGATCAGCGCTAGCGACCCTGTACCACACTCCTCACAGCTGGCCGGGTGTCACCAAGTGGTCAGCAAAACGGCAGCTCAAATATCAGAAGGACAAAAAAGTGGCAGAAGCAGCAGCTTAGAAGCCTGGAGTCAACTGGCAGAGACAGGCTGAGGTGGTGAGGGAGTAGCTGTGATAAAACAACCCAAAAGCATACAGAGCAGGTATTCAAGTGATCTGACAGCACTCCAAAACTAGCCTAAAGTGCTTGTCTTGATACACAGACAACATTTTTGTGTGTTTCAGAGCAGATACTTCCTCAGCTTGTGGGTTTAAAAGCATCATTTCATGTCAGTTCACACTACAAGCCAAATTTTTAGACATATTTTCATACTGGGAGACATCTTACTGGTGCCTCCCTAAACATCAGAAGCGTGCGGAAAGCTATAACAAGAAATGTAGCTTACTTTTGGCGTTCACATAATCTAAAACCCTTTCAGGTCAAGTGAACAACAGTGGTAAAAGGAGACTACAAGGGAGCTAGGTGGGCTGCAAGGCAGGAAAGTGCCAGCGAACCACTTCTGACTGAAGAAAAACACTGACTGAAGAGAAAGAACAAGAAGGGGAGAAAAGGGGAAAGACTAGCAGTGAAACAAAACCTCCCAGAGGAGCTGCAAAACAGCGAGCGGCGGGAGAAGAAAATGATCTGATGTGTCAGTTGGGAGAGAAGAGGCACAGTCGACTCTCTTTTTTTCTTCTTAAACAGCGAGCAAACAGGATGTGTCAACACGGAGGTTTTTTTTTTTTTTTTTTTTTGGGGGGGGGGGGGGGGGGTGTCATCTCTCTCAAATCAAAATACGGAAAACCGCAAGGCCAGATCAGGATTCCCCACAGTTTGCATGAGGGCAAGAGCCACCAAATGAAATGGCTTGCAGTGCCAAAAATGTACTGTGAGGCACTTGTTTAAAACCTTGTATTGTGCTCGACAGGCACGTGCACTCAGAGGGATTTACTAAGCGGAGCAGGCTAGATGTCGACTTGTACACGGCCTGTATGGCCAACAGAGGATGATTCACATGCATCCAGTTGCCTCCCTGGATTCAATGAGCCTGTGTCACACATTCCCAACCACTCTCTGGCTCCCGTCTAGCCCACCACTTGTGGATATTCAAGTGGACTCGGGTACAAAACTCTGTCCTGTCAGTCAAATCTCTCCCTTTCTCTGCATGCCTCAGTCAGTCCCTCCAGTGCTCTCTTTGTTGCCGTGTGTTCCCAGCTCCGGGACTCCTGTGTGCAGGTCTTGGTGGTCCGGTGTGGAATGTGGTGAGGAGGGGGGGGGGAGGCAGGCCGGCCTAAAAAGGGGGTAATCAATTGTTCCCACACAGAGCATCCACCCCCCACTGATCTGTCGCTCACTTGGCCATTTGGGGGTTGTGGGGACCAAAGCAAAGGATGCAAAGCGTTGGCATTAAGGACGTCGAGTCGACGCGCACACACACAGCTATTGAACTGATGCTACACTTGCAGCATACTAAATGAGCATAAGAGACAAACTTAACATTCCAGAGTTGTTGAAGGTGGTTCTTACCCAAAGACTAAAACAGGCCTGAATTCACAAGATCCACGCGACAAAAAAACCAGGTACTTTCGTCAGCACTCCCAAGCCGCTTCTGTGCTCAGCCTGAATATTTTTATACACTGTAATATGCTGATGTGCTTAGGAACGGGATACCATGAGAACCCCTGATCTCAGAGCTGCCACACTGTGATAGCAGGAAACTGATAAGAGCTGGCAGGCACGTGTAGCCACCCTCCCTTCCTCCTCTGGCCCCATCTGGGTGCTCAAACTCACAGCCAGGATAACACCCCACCCAAACCCCTCACCAATTCACAAGACCTCATCCTCATGATACATAAACTCAATTATCCCCAAGGCGAGTCAAACAGTAAGGCAAAATATGTTACAAATTCACTGCAGACAGCAACAGGAACCATTATATTATGACTGCATTTGATCAGCAGCAACCAAAAGCTGCTGTAATGAACTTGAGCCCACATGATTTGGAACTCTTGTGTTCAACATCAACGATTAGTCACAAATACAGAAGATCTTTACATCCTCATGCAACCAAATGAAGGCAACACACGTCAGTAATGAAGCCGGATGAATGCAATTCATTTTACAAATATTAACTACCCTTAACTAAGCAGGGTTAATTTTTTTTTAATTTTTTTTTGGGGGGGGGGCTTTCAATTCAGGACTGTTTATGTAATCCCAACCTGCACACATTTTCAAACTAATCATTCACATATTAACGTTTACGCAGCTTATTCCTCCAGGGGCAAAAAAGGACACTTAACATAAGGTTTTTACTAGACTCACACCTAGATAGGTGTATAATGCATTTAAATCACTTTGTAGGCTCACCAAGTCTAGATCCAAGCAAGAATGTGGCTTTAAAGAGCTATAAGTGGTTCTTCGTAAATGCTATGAGTCAGACTTAGATGTGTGAATTTTTTGTTGCCTGTAACCACACCTATGAGTGGGCCTACAGACAGTTTCTTGATTGGCACACCACCTGAATCCATCTGATCCCTCCATACCCGATTTAAAAAAATAAATAAATAAATAACTGAGACTTAAAATCATGTACTTCTCTAATGTACCATTCAGGAAAAAACAAATGAAGCATTTCACAGCAAATGCATCTTTCAAAGGATGCAGCCTGCAGTTCCATATGTGAGACCTGAAAGCCAAATAGCTATGTATTTATACGGCCTGCCTGAGCTTCTTCTGCCATGGGAGGAAAAACCTTTAATTAAGTAGACTAATTTTCAATCAGTTGGGGACCTACAATATTCTCAAAGTAAACAAAAAAACATGTTGCCTCTGGGGGAAAAGGTCTGAAAATCTAACAAAGCAAAGATTAAGGATTAAAAATGAAAATGAAAAGATCAATTACTTAGGGTTAGGAACATCAGTGGTTTGGTTTTTATGGTTGAGGCTCTCACTCAACGTTAAGACAAACACCTCCTCCTTAGCTAATGATGCTAATATAAACTTGCTGTGAGCCGCCTTGTCTTCACTCCCAGCCTGCAGAGCCTCAAACAAAACGTCGTGTTTCACATTTGTTTTAATGTTTCACATTTTGCAGCCATGCCACAGAATATTTGTTGCATAGCCAATTTTCTTTGAATTCGCCCTTCCCTGCGTCATTGCCAACTAGCATCCAGACCACAATATAAAATATGTGTTCTGCTAACAATGTTTAGAAAAATCCAACTTCCTATGTCTTAGGATTTTAAAACATAAGTTTGACATTTTAAAACCAATTAATTCATTAACTCAATGTCTTGTGTCCCTGTGGGACCCTTGATGTTGCATTCCTCCAACTCTTTGCCATGCAAGAGATGCAAGGTCGGTTTCAACAAGCATTTTTGATGTTTGGACTGGTAACACTTTGCTATGAGAAGTCAGGTTTGTTGACTTTTGGCAATGCACACTGTGGCATGTGATTTTAACCATAGAAGATAAAAGTATAAGCAGGAACCTTTATTTTTTAGGGGGTGGGTGGGTGTTATATTTGACAGTGCCAACAAAACTTTTGCACTGACGTTTCCCACAGTTTCTTATTCTTGGAAGCAATAACACTTTATAAAACTGTGGAAGTGATTCTTAATGACAACACTTGCCAGTTGGTTTTACGAGTCTGACCTTGAGACACTTGACGGGTTCGTTATTGGTTAATTATTACAAGCGCGAAATGCTGGGGCACTAGTCTAGTCAGCAGAGCCACTCCAATATTGGTTGTTGCACCATAAAAACTTGCAGACCGTGTGTGTGCGCCCCAGTTTCCTGCTCTTATCTTATCTGCAGAATGTCGCTGCAGCAGCACAACCTGCCATTTCCCCAAACTGTAATGATGTGGGGCGTGCTGCCACCAGCTAAGGGAGGGGGGTAGCCCTTACAATGAGAGACTGCAGAATGTCTCGAGCTTACCGAGAGGCCAACGCGCTGAGGTCATGCACGCCTTAAGTTTCAGCCATAATGCACTGAGCTGATTATGAGCAGAGGATGTTCCACGCACTGAAAGGAGGGAAAACGACCCTCCTCTCTTTGAACTCTGCTATTGTCTCATACCTGAAGCATGATATGAAGCCTGACAGCCAGAGTAAATCAAAACAGATTCTCTCCCCCCCCACTCTTTTAAATGAAGCGTGAAGTCTGACCCTGCTTTGGGTAGCCTTTGACATGGCCCAAACCACTAAAGAGATGGTCCTGTTGCAGCTTTGTAGGAAATGCTGTTAACAATTTATCACAGTAGCAGATATAGTCAGACAGCAAAACCACCATTTACATCCTGTGCGATTACCAGCATTATTTATCTGTCATCATTAAGGGAGTAAATTGAATTTATTTCCCATTTCAGTGAAGTATCCAACCACGGGACATAAACAAATCATCATCCATAAGACAGGAACCTTGGAAACGGGGCTTGAACCGTTTTCACGTGAGTGGTAAACGACTGATGCTATGGGATCAGAAAGGAATTTACCGAGTGAGCCTGCTCTTCCGCTGCACCACTTAATTCCGTCTACAGCAAAGCAGGGTTTCCATTTCAGTTTTACGGCATTAAAACATCTTTACTGAATCTCAAGTCTGGCTTCAGCTCAGGCTGACAGTAATGTTAATGGCAACAAACATTCATATCTCTGTGCTGCCAACAATAACACAAGATGCTTGCGGTTACAAAAGGCAAGTTTTGAATCCCACCAATAAGACTCATATTCCACGAAACTGATTTGTGACGCACATATCGGAGGACGTAAACATTTCAAAAACTCCTGTGACAACAGGCTGAGATTGTGCATCATTTTTAAAGCATGTCAACTTTGCCACACAGTAATAGTAAAACAGTTGCTTTATTCAGATTCAGTGTGTGTGTGTGTGTGTGTGTGTGGGGGGGGGGGGGTCTCTCTATCATCTCAGTCTCTATCAGCAACAAAGAGCCGCTCATTGAGGTCAGCCCTGCCTAATAACCCAGACATACACTGGCAAACTATTGTAAGGAAAAGCCACGTGTGTGTATGTAGCACACAAACCTGGACAAGCTTTCATTCACATCCTTTCAAACCCAGGGATGCAAGACAATAAAATCTGACCGAGACAGACGTGTTGCAGTACTCCTAATGACATTTACCATCACAAAGACAGAAGCAAAAACACAAAACAAAACCCCACACAAACCTTATTAAAAAAGACTGAGACTTGTGTGAAACTTGGGATCAAATTTCTGTCTCTTTGACAGCTACACCCAACTCAAATTCTAATGAGCCATTGTGGCCCCAAAAGAAAAAAACTGATCTGAACATCCTCTTAGTATGCAAACGAGAACTCATAAAGGGCTTTATGATAATAAAGAGAACATATACACATTTGCTCACGTAGTCAGATGGAATAATGCTGTGACCACTTCGCCAAAAACAGTTATCCAAGTTGTAAAAATAGCTTTTCTGCTAATTAAGCTCTTTATGAGGGCCAAAACCTACATATGTATTTTTTTTCCCAAGTGGGAAACAAGACCTAAGCTTCCCCCCAGATGACTTACTTCTATACTGTCATACACCATGCTGAAGCCACTCCAAAACTGGCAAACCTAACTTCACCAAACGTTGCGTATTTATTTTAAGTGCCATTAAAATTAAAAGGAAATGAGTGGCAGTGAGGGGTGGGTGAAAGTATGCAGGGCACATAGGAATTTCAACCCCCAACCCCTCCCCTTGTTGCCCTCAAGGATTTACTGTAAACGCCCCCACCCCCTTCTTCAAGGAAAGTTTCCATTACTTGGGCTTATCTCATGATTAGCATCATTGATTTGCCTTTTTGCCTCTCTGATTATTAACATGTCTGCTTCCATTATTACTTAGCACTCTGCATCCTGTGACTGGTCTGGAGGTGGATTTAGGAGATAAACAAATTAAAAAACAAAAAAAACAAAACTCAACCAAGCCTGGAGAGAAAGAAAAATCTATAAGCTCTTTTTTTCCACAATGCAGAGGAATGTTTACTAAATCGCTGATGGCGGCCTGTGCTTCACAGCCATGGGGGTCTCTACTGAGGAAGCTTGGAAATAAACATGGGCCTGGGTTCTTTCTGTGTGGAACAGAGCCTGTGTGTTGATTATAGCTCTTTATTGTTATGAATTACCTACAAGTATTTCCTAAATGATGACTGTGTTTACGCACTGGAGCAGTGAGGTGTTGCCAGCAGCACTAAGCCAGAAGAATGCATTCCCAAATGTTTCATTGCTACTTAATAATTGAGGAAAAACACGGACCAAAAGAAAATGAAAAAAGCAGCATGTCAGTATGATTAACAACGCCTCTATATCAAATCTGGAATAAGCACTAAATGTCCGTTTATAAAAGTGACCGTTTAATCATTTGCTGTAGAGGTTGTTATTTGTGGCAGTGTCAAAAAGCAGTTAGGTAGTTTTTGGCTAAAATGGAAAACATGGGTGTGGTTAAAAGATGTCTAAATGTCAGGTTTGGATTGAAATATTGGAGTTAATTTCACAGATTTGAGGCTAAACTCTCTTCAAGCTAACTTTGCTAGCTTAAAAAGTTCTCTTAGCTAGGACCACCCAGAAACCTCTACAAGACCCACCGGAGGTCCCCGCTCCCTAATTTAGAACCCATTGGGTTAAACTTGAGATATATTTGTATATACACATATAAATAAAAATGGGCCTCACCGTTGATTCCTTTGTTGGGGACGTCGTTAACATTGAAGCCTTTGGAGCTGTAGGCAGCACGAACTTCATTACAGTTGTTCAACTTTTGCTCCGCAGTCCCCGACACCGACAACACAGCCACCGTCCACACGACACACAGCGCCAACAAACTCTTCATTTTGAGCCAGGCGAAGACAGAAAAATAAGAAGCCTAACGGCGAAAACCGCAAAAATGTTAAAGTCGCTCAGGTGTGAGTGTGTGCACGGCTAGGACAAAGTTTCAGCGAGTCCACGGTCGAGTTTCCTCATGGAGACGCGCTGATTTCTTCGGCTCAACAGATACTTCATTCACAGCAGCAGAGGCCGGGAGAGCAGAAAGACACCGAAAAAACACCGTTCACGTCGGACGTTTCACAGCTACAGGTACGTGGGTTAAGTGTCGAGTTCCAGACTCAATTGAAAAACACACAAAGACGCGACAAAACAACGGGTTTAAAACATGGAAAAACTTTTTTTTCCCTTTGAGACTGAAAGCAACAATCACAGTCTCACTACTCCTTCAGAGTTTCGACGAAACGTAAAAACCACGGGAGGAGAGCAGGCTGTGGAAAGTTATCGGGAAAAATTTGGGTTTCTTCAGTCTTCTTCTCTTTTCTTTTCCGAATCGGAGGAGGCCGAGGGTTTCAGTGGGAGAGGACGCTGGACCGCTTGCAGGTTGTACTGGGATCCAGATGCGAGCAGAAAAAGCCCTGGTGGACACCCAGGAGTGAGAGCAAGTTCCGGGGGACAAAGACCAGGAGACCAGGAACACCAGGGGTGGAGCGTGGAGCAGGGGCTTCCAACCAACCCAGGAGCTCTCTCCCACTTTAATGTTTAGACTGGAGGAAGCCGCGCTTGAAAATCGGGACTGGAGCTGAGGGTGGAGCTACACGGTGGCATAACATGTGGGTATGACCTATTACTGGCCCACATGACATAAAGAAAAGACTCATTTAGATATGCAAAAGTGCTCAAAATCACAGATCTCTTTCACAGAAGATCCAAGTCTGACCTCTGCTTTGAGCAGGGATTTCTTATCAGTTTTTTTATTTTTTGCTTTTAGTGTTGAGATAAGAGTAGATAAAAGTCCTTGGAGTCAAACAGGCTTCCACACACAGTCTTAACAGATATTAGTGACAATAAACCATTTTTATCTCTGTTTCTAGGGCACCCCAAGGACTTGAATGATAACCAGGACATTTTGTAACCACATCTTATCCAAGGTGGGGAAACAGAGACCAGTGTGAAGTCTTTTAAGTCTTCACCCAGTCGCTTTTATTTGAGTCCAGTACATTAGAGTTTGTTTAAAATGGCTGGGTGAAAGCGTGGCCAGTGTTTCTGTAACAAGGAGTCAAAAAAAAAATGACAGGGCCCGCTCCTTACACAAACACGGTCAGGCTGTCCTGTGTTAGCAATGGGCCAGCTGTGCTTCTCACATCCAGCTGCCTGTCATATTGTGCTTTAAACAACAGTAAGCAGCTTGCTGGAAGCATGGTAGCAGGCTGTAGAGGTGGACTGAGATTGCACTTGCATCTAATGGGGGATGTATAAATCAGTGAAAAGCAGATGCTCACTGAGATGAAATGAGGAAGAATGCTTTTTTTGGGTTTTTTTTGCTGGACATGTTTGAAATGATGCATCCTCCTGTCATGTTTTAGTTTTTTAAGCTGCACTTTGTTGGCGTCTGTCTGCTGGTTCTGTCATGCTGCTCTTTGCCTCTGACCTTTGTCCATCTCGCAACGCCGGCAAGAAAAGAGGAAAGAAAAAAACAATCTGAGTTTATTTAGCACTGAAAAGATTAAGGATGTGTGTCAACCTCTTAAAACACCAGAACCCTCAAAAAAAGGAGAAAAATAATTCAATTCACAATCAGAAGCTGCACTATTTGCACATTTTCAGTAAGGATGAGGTGCACTACAGTCTTTTTTATGCCAAAAGTAGCATTGACAAGATTTTTGTACCCCCTGCATTTAAAAATGCCCGGACTTGTGCACATGTCCGTTGGTTTGGGGAGGGCGCAGGGGGGTTAGCGATTGGCAAAATGACATTCCTCCTTTTGTGTCCACATTCCTCAGGCGGCTCCACTCATTCTGTGTGACTGCGGCTGCTGCAGGGAAAGCCAGGGGCTGCTGAGGAGCAAGAGAAGGAGGAGGATGCTGGAGCTGTGTGTGCATGGGAGAGCGTGGGCCCGGCACTCCTCTCAGCGGGCCAACAAAAGGTAAGAAAATGGTCCAGTGCCATGGTAATTAGACGTGAATGAGCTTTGAACGACATGACATGTCTCTGGCCTTTCTCTGCAGCGAAGGAATTTCAACATCCAGCTTGGTAAAAATTGGACTGGACTTTGGGGGGTGGGCGGGGATGTGCCCGTGCACTTTCGAGCACCTGAATTACATTGTTATTTTAATTTATATGCAGTGCTTGATGACCCTGCTGGCTCGTGAAGGTACACAAGCCCAAATATCTTTGTGTGGCCATGAAAAAGGGGCTGAAATACATATTCATAGGGGAGTCAATCACTCAGGCAGAAAATGCAACAATTCCTAATAGTCAGCAATTCTCACTGTTCCTGCTGACTAACATCACATTGACCTTTCACTCTCATAATGCCGGCTGTTCCAACATTGCCCCAATATTACCCTAAGAAAACACATGGACTCTGCATCTCAATGGGCCTGTATGCCCATTCTCCAGCCTCACATTAGCATTCAGAGTATACTCCCCCCCTCCTCCCCCTCCATCCCGGGCTAGCTGCTGCTCTCTCTGCAGCTGGCGTTTGCTCATCTCCTTATAATCAGCCTCCCGTTTACATCTTAAAAGCTGCAATACAGCTCAGGAGAGAAAGGCACAGCTGGATAATAATGGCGTTTTTATCTAGCACTGCCGAGCAGAGGGTGTGTGGGTGTGAAAAGTTACAGCAGGAATCGGGGACACAGAAATGGGATTTTGAAGTGCGTTTGCTGTGACAGGCGTGTTATCTGCGGAACTGTGAGTGATTGGCCTTGTTAGGGAAGCAGACAGGCTTTAATAATGGAGACGAAACACAAACACTTGGGACTAATGAACCCTGGTTCACTGCTGCGTTGTGGATGAGTATAGCTACCTGGTTAAGTTAAGCTTAGGAGGTTAACAGACTGGGTCAATAGAGAGAAGCGCCGCAGAGAGGGACAGAGAGGACAGTAGTTCATAATCTGCTGGGAGTGAGAAAATACAGATCCAAAGAAAAAACACATGATCCACGTGCTGCTTTGAGGACTCAGAGCAACGAGCGCAGTCCAGAAACACATAAATTTCATGATTCATGACTCGCTTTGAAGTGGATCAGTAGTGAAAAGCACAGAAAGTAATATATATGCCTGGAACATTGTGTGTGCAATTTGTAATCGCAGCAGCGTGCCATCCATTTAATCCTTGTTTTTCATGGCATTTTAAGGATTATTCCATACCCAAAAAGAGTTGGAATCTTTCACTTCATCTTTTTTGGGGTTGTTTTTCCACTTTCCTCCAACAACTTAGCATTGAGCTGTTGGTAGCTTTTATTCCAAACATTTGCTCATTCTGCCATTACTCTCACGTAAAACAAGCCTGACAATCAAGTTAATCTGCAACTTAATTTCACTTAATTCATTCAGCCTGACAGTACATCCATGTCAATCAGTTTATTCCTGGAAGGGGGTGTTTTCTTTTGCCCCAACTAATCACAAGTGAATGACTTTTGACCTGCCAACATAATGTTCAGTCAACAAAGAAGTCATGGGAGTGCTCGCCTGGAGCAGAAAGACACTTTTTAATGTTATTTGAGTTTATTAACAGTAGCAAACTAACATCCATCAAGTTCATCCATGCTTGTCCACACAGCATGCGGTTCTTATATAATGCTTTTCTACCCTACCTGACCACTCCAAGCACTTTTTACATCTTGCTGCATTCTTTGCCTATCTAACATTCACACACATTCATAGAAACTAGAGTAGAAATCGAGGTTAGCATATTGTGACTGTGCAGACGGATGGAATAGCAAATCCATCAGATTCTTGGGTCTTAATGATAGAGCTGTGACACTAAAAAGACTGCTAGCTTACGCAGTCAGCTAGCTCTACTTCTTATCCTTGTAGTAGCTCTATCCATTCTTAATGTTCTAAGCACGTAAAGTGCCCACACATTCATTCAGCACTTTTTATACTAAACTTGTGTGTAGTGCTTTTCCTGTTACACTCATACCACTGAAATATGCTTAGTGTTAGCAGCTAAGCACCCCCTTCGTGTCTTAATCTTCATTTTTTGCTTCATTGCTAAATGCTTAGCTGAATACGCTAATGCTAATTGTGATGCTAATATCTTAGCTTAAAAATACATTGCCACAGGCACAAAACATCAAAACAGATTGAGTTTATTTTACAATATATTTTCCCCATCAACATTCAATTGAGAGAAAAACAAACAAATCATTATTTCTTATGACTCCTAGGTGGGACACTGGCCAGGGGTCTTGTGACTGGCCATAGGAGACATAAATCAGGTGGTGCTAGTCAAATAATTTAGGCCTGCACTTTGTTTAGGCATTCCACTGCCAGGACCCTGGTAGTCAGCGTGCTCGATCGCTGATATGACTTAGCTGTACACCTGTGCTTTTCCTGACATGACAAGTCAAACAGTGGGCCATGGGCAGACTCAGCACTCGCAGCTGTGGAGTCAGCTGTGTGGTAGCAGCAGCACCATGTTTGCATCATCCATGTTAAAAAACCAAACAAATGAAACAATAAGAATCTCGCTTTTGCTTTTAACCCAAAAAGCACAGAAAAAAAGATTAAATACAGAGGCCATCCTTGGAAATGTATGAGACCAGTGCAACATAACAAAATTAATGTACACGTTTTTATACATATTTATATTTCACCTTAATGATCGCTTTATGCACAGTGCTAAAGAGTAAGCTAGAAACTGCAGCAAGGCTTCACAATCCGGCCAATAATTAGTCCACAAACCAAAATGCCAGGATTGTAAATAAACACGTTAATGTAAACATGGCACCAACACAGAGAAACATACACCTGTACAGTTATCAGGCTGACTTTGGAGACTTATATTCGAATGATAGCCCTTGGATCCTTTTTTTTGTTATAGGGCTGTTACTGTTTCTAAAGAAAAGTGCACCAGCTTTACAAAACAGAGCAAACAGTGATGGTGGGAGTGTGAAGGAAGCAGTCGGTAATAATTTAGCTATCACTACGACATAAACAATCAGAGAGAAGGGTGAGTAGTAGCAGAGCATTTTAAGGAACAGTGCATGTTTAAATAAGTGATTCATTGCATCATTCAGGGGGAAGGAGCTCACTAAAACTGACCAGATAAAGTCCAGCCCTGGCAGGAGGTCATGCTCTGCCACGAAGGAAAATGACAGCAGCTGATTTCGTCTTCTTCCAGTTTGTACCTGCTGGGCTGTGACTCAGTACAGACTGAGCGGGAGCATTTATTTATTTATTTTTTTAAAAGGCCAGTTGTGTGCTAGGTCCTTTACATGTCTAAAAATGAATCTCTCCATCACTTTGTTATATTACATAAGAAGTGAGTGTGAGAACAGAGGTGAGGCAACAGGACGCAAAAGTTGAAATAACCATTGTGGCAGCAGACCAGTGGGTAACTTTCTTATTTACACAATGGCGTCTAATGTGCTTTAATAGGTTTGTTAAGAACACAGGTTGAACAAGTTCTTGTTCAGACAGATAAAGAGAAATGTAGCATTTTCTGTTGTTCATGCGTCCTCTGCTGAGCCACTAAACTTTATATCAGGAACAAGAATTCCAAAAAAGGTTTGTCACATTCCACACATTTTGTACTGAATCCTAGAAGGAAGAGGTGATGGGAATGGTCAGTGGGGATAGACCGGGAACAGACTGAGCATCAAGGAGAGGATTGGAACTAGGTAGCTCCTCCACAGTGGAGCCGCGAGTGAGGAAACGCCTCCCATCCCAGCTGTAGCCAAACGAGGGGTTAACAGCTGCTCCTGGAAGGTGAAGTCATCCATTGCCAGGTTATCAGAAAGGTCTGAGGAGGGAGACAGACGGAGTTAGAGACGGAGGAGATGGACAGAAGATAATGAAGGAAGGTGAAGAATGAAAAATATGAGAGAAGCAGGAAAAAGGAGAGGCAATTAGAAATAAAGGCTGCCACAAAAGCTGAAAAACACATGTCTGTCATCTTTCTGCATGATGTCTGACACAGCTGTAAAAACAATGTTACATTGAGAGAAACCCAAGCTGCTCATATAACCAGATGTTGCATGTTATTGTTGTAAACACGTGCTGAATCATACAGACATAAATTTTGCTGATAGCAAGTGCTGAAATGTGGTGAGATACTGAAAAAAAAAATTAAAGTGAAAAACCACAAAAGCCGCATAAGGTCATGTCGAAAACCTAATGTGAATCATCTGTCACAATTTAACTGACATCATAGTTAAAACAAGACTATTTAAGACTATTTGTATTATAAATGGGATTTGGCAACAACCCCTCATATTGTTGTTCTTCATATATACTGGTATTTTCCCTCACAACTATCTCTAGGGTTTACTGTAAACAGTAAAAAGGAGATAATATCCAGTGAGCAGCAGCTCTCTGGGTGTTCTGGGTGTCAGAGGAGAATGAGCAGACTGCTTCAGGCTGATAGGAAGTCAACAGTAACTCAAATATCCACTTGTTACAACCAAGGTATGCAGAAGGGCCTCTCTGAACACAGAACACATCACAACACTTCAAGCAGAAGACCACACTGGTCTCACTTTCCTGTCATTTCCTGACAGGAAAACGAGGCTACAATTTACACAGATTCACAAAAACCGAACAATGAAAGGTTGGATGTGGTGGAATGGGAGATTTGCATCATGGATGTGCAGCTTAAAAAATTCTGCAGCAATTGTGTGAGGCTACCATGTCAAGATGGACCAAAATATCTGCGGCATAGAGTTTGAGTTGCTAATTCAGCTGTTTCTGCTGCTTCACACTTTGTAGCAAACTGTACAAGTGCAAGGTTGAGATTATCCACTAATGAAGCCAACAGAACCACATCTGCAAAATGCAGAGACAAAATCCTGCAGCCACCAAAGTGGAGACCTTCCGCCTCGGGACTTGAGAAATCGTCAGTATATTACGGGCTGGTCATCCGGCTGTGCTTTCTCTATGGGAGGCGTGCCACTGTGATGGACACAATCCTCAGATCGTTCCTTCTGCTGACCAACTATCCCCAGTTGAAGTCAGCACCAGTGTTACTAACTCTAGCCAAAAGAATAAAAACATACTTTTCATCAAATAAATCTACAGTGATGTTTTTTTCTCCCCTTTCTTCCAAAGGTAATTACTTATTATCTTCAACGAAGTTGCATATTTCTACTTACTACATGTAAAAATGACAGAGTGCTTTACATGAGAAAAAAGTTATATATAGCTTAAATATTCCTACCCGAAAAAGCAAAATGAGCCATAATCAGAAGCACATATGACAGTCTTGTGAGTATAAAATGCATCTCAAAAATCTCATAAAATGGTTTTACTCTACGTGTTTACTAAATCTAATATATCCCAAAATTCTCTTCCACACAGAACAAACAGTTGCTGTATTCAGACAGTCAATATTCAGTACTGTCAGAGAGACATGTAGAAATCACACAGATGAAGACACAGAATACAACCTGTAATTAGATTGTCTCATCAGTATCATGTGGCAACCAAATGAGCTGTAATGTTTTCCTCTCATCATTCTTCTTCTATGATTATGTTAATCTTCTGTCAAATGGTCTGCTTTTACCCCCCCCCCCCCCTTTTTTTTTTTCTTTACAGATAGTGAAATGTTATTATTGTGTATCAGTTACCATTTTAACTATCTGATATGCCCTTTTGGGTTTTTTTTTTTTTTTTTTTTTTACAAATGTATATTGAAATGTAATCTCTCCCGTTATTGAGTGCTGCTTTGTTTTTCATTCAGCTTTTTGTTCTGGAAATGAAAACTTTTGTTTCCAGTAAGCAGAAAAAGGTGGAAAGTTGTCACCTTTTCTTATTGCTGCATTAACTCTTTCATGCAGACTGTGCATTTTTTCCCTTTAAGATGCACTGTTATTGCCAAGTAGCAGTTTTGTGCTCAGCACTGTATATGAATGTAGTGCTGATGAGAGCACAGGAAGTGCATATAGCATATATGCACATATATATATACACACATATACACACATATGTATCTATATATATGTATATAGATATATATATATAGAGAGAGATATATTTCTCATGTGAGATTAAAAATAAAATAATATAAAAAAAATATCTAGGTTCATTTGACCTTGAAAAAAGACTTTTTGTCCCTGCTGTTTTCTCAGTACCAGGGTGCCATCACAGGATTGTTGCCCCTGTATTTGTCATTGCTAAGCTAACCTGTATTTACATGTTTACTGGGGCAGAAACACATCTGTTAGCGGTTTAGCCTAGGACATACCTGCTTACACACTTGAGCAACAATAAGTTACTGTGCTGTTATTGCTGTTAAATAAGTAATTAGGGTGAGGAAGTGATAGAAAGTAGGCTATTAATTTTCATAATTTTTACAGGTCTGCAACCAAGCGTAAATGTTTGAAAAAAAAAAAAGTAAAAAAAGAAGAGATAACGCACCAGTGGGCAGTCAAGTGAAAAAGCCATCTGAGCCAACGGGGATCAGTGTTCATTAACTGATGGAAAAACACATCTGATGTGGCTTGGACCTTGGAGTCCATCAGAATCAGCTAACGCTCAGGGTTTATTGTATTGCACATGCGCAGCGAGCACTTAAATGGCACCAGGGATAATATGGAGAAAATTAGAGTTGTGCGAGGTTTATGCACTGTTTGCCTCTGGTGAAAGCTTCCATTTAAGGCATACTGTTATTTTTGACTTTCATCTCTCCCTCTGCAGATACTGTAATGATGCCCTGAGGCTACGCAGGTAACTCATTTGCTCCAATGGGGCTGCTTGGGGCTTAGTGTCACTATTTTGTGGATGTGAGTCAGAGAAAGCTTTGGTTAGATAATCTCTTTTCCTATTTTTCTCCATCTGTTTTGCGTGCTGCAGTGACTCCTTGGCTACCTGCTGCTCTGATGTTGCTTACTGCTCTCTTGCTGCACTGCATCCACATCTGTTTCCCCCCTGACACCGAGCAGATCACCCTCCCTTTGTGTGAAATATTCTGTGCTACTTTGTCTGGCAAAAAGCTGTGAGAAAGGCTGAAATATAAAGGGTGAGCTATTAGGGAGGCCAGGAGGATATCAGTAATAAAAGCAGCAGTACAGTTAGGAATGCGAGCTATGAGTTGAGCCGCCCTCTGTCAAACCAGACACACACACACACACACACACACACACACACACACACACACACGTGCGCAGGTGGACTTCTGACATAGCTTCCTCCCACACACTCCTGATGGTTGTGCATACTTTCTCATCCTCACACACACTCATACCGCACGGTCACATCTGAGCTCCTAAAAATAACACATTGCTCCTAATTGAATTAGCTGTCTCATCTGATCTGTGTACTGTTCCCCCTCACGGCAGCGATCCAGCAGGAGGAAGTGGCTGATCTGAGCCGCTGTGTGATCACAGGGAGCAGTCAGGAATCTGATGAAAGCTTCGCCCTGCTTTACTTGAGTAAAAACACAACAAACCGCCTAACTGTGTAGCGCCTCAGGCTCCTACACACTCAGGCACCATCTTGAACAGAGAAATACACTGCAGTTCAAGCATAAAAACGACTCCTAACTCAGCAGACAACTTACAAATAACCCGTTTCAAACTGCACCTTTAGCCACTTCGTTATTAGCAGCCTGTGGCAAAAAATTTTTTTTTTACATCAACAAGGTGATTCCCAAAGAGCTATTAGCTGACACCTTGGCATATCTTGACATTACGCACTTTGTGTCCTGAAGAAAATGAGAAGAAACCCTGACTATGAGAGTCCTGGCTGTGTTGAAGAATAAACTTTCATGCTCATTAGAATTGTGTAAACTCTGTTGGTGCTTTACATATAGTCTACTTCCATGTATGTTTGCACACTTCCTATTGTTCTAGCAAAATGCAAAGAAATGAGTGGCTCAAGATTTTTGCACAGCACTGTAAATGCACTCCAGAGCTTCGAAATGCATCTCCTACAAATTTCTTTGCCGTTACGACATCATTTGAATGGCGGCCAGGGGACAATTGACTTTTTTTCCTCCTCCTGTGTCCTCTGACATGGCAGTGGGCAGGCATTCTCTGGGGCTCTGAAAGAACAATTTGTCACTGTCGACAGCGGCGCACTGTACTGCCGAGCCAATTAAGCTCAAGGTGCAATTTGATACAGCTTTTATATACACTGTGGGTAAGAGGGAGGGCGGGGTCTCGGACGGGGGTGGTGGGGGGGCCGTTTGCATGAGCGTTTGCATTTGTGGAGTTGTGCGGGGATGATTGAGTGGGGTGTGTGCGCATGCCCGTCCCTATGTGTGGTTGTGAAAAAGCTGGAGACAAAGTGGGAGAACATTGTGTTGGTGTTGCTTTACAGCGGCAATAATGCAAGTGGAAAAAAGGGAAAAATCTCAGGCTCTGAAAAAAATCCCTAAAGCCAGGGAGAGAGGGGAGAGAGAGAGAGGGCCTTTTCTTACTAGTTTAAACACTTTGACATGAGCAGCACCACAGAGGGGCCTTGTTCTGCAGGATTTAAAAACAACCCAAAGGGGACTAAACACTATGCAAACTTAGATCCCTTACACTCCTGCGCAGGGCTGGGACTAATAATATCCTGGTATAATTAGTGATGAACACCTGTGCCTGTGTGCAGCAAGTAAGTGAAAGTGACTGAGAGGAGAACACAGACACAAGTAATCCAGATTCTTTTCCCCCTTTTGAGGAGGAACCGGGATAGCGGACAGACAGGGACAATTAGGCAAATAGATGAATAACTCCTGGATATAAATAGAGCCACAGTCCAGACTGTGATTAATGTGACCAATGTGGGCCCTGGTGGCTTTCGGGAGAACACAGCCCCCCTCCTGCTCATCCATTCAGAGCCTCTGCAAAAAGACGCCACCTTGCTAGCGTACCCCTGCTACCTTTATCGTGGCCTTATGAGCTTGAGTTACGACCCAGGGGAGAGGTCAACAGTCCAACCATTGATTGGTAACGGTAAAGGCTCTGCGCTGCGAAGCAAGCACGGTAGTCACATGCAAGTTAACAAACGAGTTCGCATTCAGGGTTTAGCTTTATGTTTTCTTTAGTGACTGGTCCCTGGGAGGACAGACCAATATATCCAGGCGCTGCAGTATTTTAGCGGGGGAGCGGATGTTTGTTTGGATTCTCCTCACAGGTCAAACGGTGGTTGCAGTGTGTGTGTGTGCGTGCATGTGCATTAAGTGTGTCTGTTGTCTCTGTCTGTGCAAAAGGAGGACAGGGGGAAGACAGAGAGGGAGGGGAGTCTGGAGCGTTGTTTTCAGCAGTGCTCGGTGCCCGAGGCTCGTCCTTTACGCTTTGCAGTTGTCACAACAAGCAAACTATGTAGAAAAATTGCAACGGCGAGCAGAGAGAGACGCATTTCCCAGCACAGGTGAAGAGTACAGGTTGGAGAAAAAATAAATAAATCACACGAAATGCTGTCGGTAAAAACGTTTTCTTAATTTAACTTATCTTAACAGAGTGGGTGCACACCAGTGGCTGAAGCGTTACTGTAACCCCTCCGGTGAGAGTGTGTGCCTTCATGGTGCAGTACAGTTTATTCAGTACATGTGTGCTATGCACAAAGGCCTTTTTTGGTCAGATAAGTATGTGGAATGTTAAGTCTCCAAACACAGGTGCTTCTTATGAAATGGAGGAGATGGTTTAGATTGCTGCTACATTGGCAGACGATGTGTGCGCATAACACATCTAAGCTGCTCAAATTTGATCTGGGTTTTGAAGATTCAACAGATTAAGTGATATTTTGGTTTCCAAGATAAAGCAAATATTTTATCCCTTGTCCCATCGCAGCAGAGCAAACTACTCGCTTGGATATTAAACTCAGCAAATTTAGAAATTGAATGGCCAGCATGTATATATGTATGTGTGTGTGTGTAGTCTTCTTTCAGTAGCTGCCCTTACAGCTGCAAAGACATGGGTTCTATAAAAACATAATAGGAGCTGCTCATTCGTTTGGCTTATCTGGAAGACATTAACTGATAAGACAGTGCACTGTGATTATCGGCTCCTTGGTCACATTCTCAAACTCCGACACTTGGCCAGAGTGCTGAGTCCTGGGACACTGCTTTACTGAGAGCCGGGAGTGAAATGAGGGAGCGGTCCGGGATGCCTCTGTCGATGGGCTGGGAATGTGACCGTCTGCCTCCACACCCACAGGCCGACCACAGGGGCGCTCGGAGAGGCTGGGAATGTCGGGCCAAGAAAAACGGGACGCCCAGAGGCGGCCCTGGCGCTGGCCTTTGCAACGGCGCTGCTCTCTGAGCTACTCCGGCCTCCCAACTTCCACAACTCTGTTATTCTAGACAGAGGGACCCTCCCACACAAAGGGCAAGAGAGCAAGACAGAGAGACACGATGCCAAAGAGGGCCGGGGACATGAAAACACAGATGATGGCGTTTTAATTGCTTTTGAAAAACAAAGGTGCACAATTGATTAAAAAATGCGAGAACACGTTGCTTGAGTGAATCTGCAAAAGTTCCCTGTTGCTCCGATGGGAGAGGAATACACCCTCCTGTCGACCGGGGAAAACCGACCCATCACAGGCACTCTCTCAACTGCGGCTTGTGGAACAAATGCAAGTCAACAGTTATTAATTAACATGGTCAACGAAGGGCGGTGCTGTCACCGAGGGAATGACCAGCATGCTGCACCCATTGCCCTCTCCCCTGCGCCATCCAAATTAGATTTACTCCAGTGTATTTATAGTCTCTGCCTCCCGAAGCAGCTAATATGATCACAGAAAGGAGTAAAAGAATAGAAATAAAAGCTTTGAGCAGGGACGTAAATTTTAACCGAGAATTCCATGCAGTGCTGACGCTGCGAGGGTGGAAAGTGTGCGCACTAGCGAGAGAGGTAAAAAACCATAACAAATCAAACATACAAAGAGTTGATTCTGTACTCAGGGCGAAGAGCTCATTCAGGGCGGGGGGGGGCTTCTGCGTACAGAGAAGGGCTGTGAACCCTCTAAGAGGTCAGTCCTCAGGCGGGGTCAGAGGTTGGCAGGGTGCACCGTTTGAGACTGCTTCTGAAAAGACTGGACAATGGCAGTTCTTATTGGAACAAGCGAGAGACTGGCATAGAACGACAGAGACACGAAAGAGAGAATCAAGTTAGCGGGTAGCTGATGGGTCAGCATTTGTCCCAAGGGGCATCCTGGGCCTCGTCCTGGTCAAGCTGCCTCCAACAAGCACATTTTTTGGATTCTGTCTTTATCTTCTTATAATAAAGGAAGCCGACATCCCACAAAAACATGTTTACATTCTTTTCCTGGGTCCGGCAATCAGCTCAGTAATGGAAATGGTGCTGGTAGATTCTGATATGTTTGTTGTTTAGATGTCCTCACTGACTAACCAGCCAAATTGTCCCCACATTCCTGTCATAGAAAAAAGCCAGACTACAGCCAGGAGTGACAGCTTGGCTGGTCTGACTGCACACACAGAGAGCTCCTGCAGCGCAGTTTTACTATCTGTCTGAGCCCTTTTTAGTGGTTAGCCTGCGGTTTCCTGCAGCAGCTCCGAGTGTAGTGACAGCAGGACTGTTCACTGTGTCGTCGAGTTACTTTCACAAACAGCCTGGAAGGAGAGAGTGAGAGCAGGCCAGAGGGAGGGGAATGGATGGAGGGAAAATTTAAAAAACGCAGGTGAGATTGGAGGGTTAACTCTCAGCCGAGCTTTTAAGACATTCCCCACAAAATGGCTTCTGTGTATCACTGTGGCGGCGAGCAGCAGAGCTGCGGACCTCGAGAATGGTCCCGCTGTGTGCAGAGTGTTTGTGGACTGTGGCTGAGCTGATGGACACGACCCAGGAACAGGCCTGGAATCAATTTAGTGCGTCCAGAAAGTGCCTGTGAATGTAAATAAAGCTCTTGAGCAAACAAACGCTTTTCCGAGAGGCACACACAAACATGGAGAAATGCAAAAGGCCTACAAAATGAATCAAATGCTGGTGGGCCCCCTTCAAGTACATGATGAGAACCCAGCTCTGAGCCCTTGTATCCACATAAATTAAAACCAGGGCTCTTCTTCCTGCCTTCTGGCTAATTTGGAGTGTTTTATCCCTGAACTGATCTGAGATAACGCCATGACAGAAGACCAACAACAATAAGAAGACAACATCATCCCCCTGTTCCTCTCCCCCCTCTTTTTCTGCTCCGTTTCCATCTTCCCCTCTTACTACCACCTCATTCAGCTCAGGAACTGGGGACACACAAGGCCTTGTGATCAACCCCAAGAAGAACAAGACTGGGAAACTATGACTCTTACTAGCCAAGCCTGTTTACACAGAGGGTGGCAAGCTTCATTATTTTTGTGAGGGGTGTGGAAGGAGGAGGATTGGCTGAATTTACAGAGGTTGTTTATAAGCTCAAAGAGGGATGGACCCGGAGAACATTGGGTCAGAACATTTCCAGTGTGTTGCACATTATCAGCCCCCTCAACTACGCAGCCTTTCAACAATTCCTCTACCTCAAGGATTTCACGCTGTCATCAGTTTAAGACTTCTCCAGAAATTTTATATACCCACTCCGGCAAACAGTTAGTACTTTGAAATCATTTATCATGTGAAGCCTACACAGATTTGGGCTGGTAAACAGTCATCATTGTGTCAGACAAGGACGAAAGCAGCAGGCACTCTGTTCAAATCTCTTTTTGGAATGAAGATTTTGATTTGCAGTAATCCTGCAGATCACATCATTTTAATCTATGCATTTTATTTATATGTATTTATTTAAATACATATATTTTAGGTACATACGTGGTCAAAACAACCTGCTGAAGTTCAAAGTGAGCATTAGAATGGGGAGGAAAAGTGACACTTTGGACAGTCCATGGTTGTTGGCAGTGTTGGGACTAACGCGTTATTAAGTAACGCGTTACAGTAACTACGTTATTATTGTGGTAACGAGCACGGTAGCTAGTTATTATGCCAAAATCAGGAACGCGTTAGTCGTTACTGGGATTTAGATAGGGTCGTTACTCGTTACTTCGTGTGGTGGCTATCACGGAGCTTCCACAGATTCAGTAACATTAGCAAGTGGTGGAGGCCAGCAGGTGGAGGACGCAGAAGGAAAAGAGACCCGAGGCGGCCGCCGGTCCAAGTGTGAACTGAACTTCAAGTAAGAAGTTATGACCTGCAGTCTATCTGGGTCAGATATAAACCAAGTTTAGGTGGAGTTTATTTTTGTTATTCTGACTTTTTCCGTACTGCGTACTAGCTAGCATGACGGAGTTTCTATACAGCTGGGTGGGTGCTATGATGATGTTGAACTTTATTTTGTTCATAAGTTATTAGAGTTGCCAACCGTCCTGTCTGGTATTCAGAGAAAATATTACACGTTTCGTATTGAGGTGAAAAGGAACAGTTTGTCCCGTAATTCAGCTACAGTGAAAAAGGCACAAAGTTGGAGTTATTCTGTGTCTTTGCTGCACAGCTTCTTCTTCTTCTCTCATTCTCACCCCTCCCTCTCCTGTTTCTACTTCAATCATGAAAACTGATCAATGATCAGCTGATCGGCTCTCTTGTTTGTTTATCGCTCACTTTGCGCCAGAAAGAGGAAACCAGCAGATGTCGCGTTAAACAACAGCAGCATGGTTAAGCTTGATCAGCTGTTGTTAGAATTTATTTAATATTAATTTCTAGTATCAGCTGATGTTTGCTGGAGCCACAGCTGTAAAGTTGCTGGTCATGTTATCGGTTTGGTTATCTGGTGAGAGGGAAACATGAAGATGAAACCAGGAGATGTCCTTACTGAATCATCAGAGCTGAACAGATGATGGAGAAACAGGTTTACCTTTTAGGTGACATGGATGAGTTGAAGGAAAGTTATGAACTGTTTCTGAGAGACAAATAACACCAGGATCCTTTTTTAGGTAGCTGACAGCTGGTAACTGTGCAGGTGTGGATCTAGCAAAGTTTTGCCAGGGGGGCCAGGTAGGGCATTAACAGGGAGAGGGGGGCACAAGGAAATACTTTTCTTTGTTATTCTTATTTAAAATGTCTCGCTTTTAAAAAATAATTATCTGAATCTTACAACAAACGATTGATAGATTGATACATATATACCATCAAAACAGTGTACATCACTGTCACAACAGCGTTTGTTTTCATTCAAAGGCTTTATGATTTTTCCTATAATGGTGGGCCGGTCTCTAGTCAAAATGCCCGGGCCAATTTTTTGTCCCAGTCCAGCCCTGTATGCAGCTCATCTGCAGTCTGGTGTTACCTACATCTTCCTATTCGGAAGGCAGAATTTCAGAGTTCTGAGTACAATCGAAAGCACCACGACTACAGTTTTTGTGTTGGATGTAAAAGGCGCACATGACGCTGTGACGTAGGCTAGAATCATGGCAGCAGTCAATGACAGTCCAGGCATGGGATTTCTCTCGTGGAAATATGCACATTATCTTTTCCCTTCTATTGGTAGGTGGCACAGTGCACTTGTGGCAAGTAAGCAAGCTAGAAGACTGGCAAAGTTATGGAAGCAACACATTAACAAGAGAATTCTGAGTAAAACCAAAGTTTCTTTCCCTAGTAACTAGTTACTTTGAAAGCAACGAGTAACTTGAAGTAACTGAGTTACTTTTGATAAAGTAAGTAATGTAACTAAGTTACTAATTTAAAGTAACTTACCCAACACTGGTTGTTGGTGCCAGGTGAAGCTGCTCTGAGTATTTCAGAATCTGCTGATCTACTGGGATTTTAACTCCATCTCTAGGGTTTCAGAGAACAGTTGTAAATAAAGAAAACATCCAGCTAGCTTCAGTTCTCAGGGTGAAATGCTTTGTTGATGCGAGAGGTCAGAGGAGAATGGCCAGACTACTTTGATATGACAGGAAGGCAACAGAAGCTCAAATCTCTGCTCATTAAAACAAAGGTGTGCAGAAGAGCACCTCTGAATGCCCAACGTGACCGCACTGGGTGCCACTGCAGAATTTGTTGTAAACATGAAAAGATGGATCCATCCTGCTGTGTGTGAAGCTGTGGAGATTACTTTAATGTCCTACTTTGGGACCATTAGTACCGACTGAGTATCAACGAAACGCAACAGCCTTCCTGAGTATTGTTGCTGACCATGTCCATCCCTTTATGACCACAGTGCACCCATCTGCTGATGACTGCTTCCACCAGGCTACTCATCATGTCACAAAGCTGAAATCACCTCAAACTGGTTTCTTGACATGTACTCATGTCATGTGAGAATGGGAGATTCACGTCATTGATGTGCCGCAAACAAATCTGCAGGAACTCTGATGTCATTATGTATTTTAATACGGACAAAATCTCCACAGTGTAACCACCAACTGACCCATTTATCTATCTCAGGGGTGGGCAACTCCAGGCCTCGAGTGCCGGTGTCCTGCAGGTTTTAGATCTCACCCTGGGTCTACACACCTGAATCAAATGATTAGTTCATTAGCAGGCCTCTGGAGAACTTCAAGACATGTTGAGGAGGTCATTTAGCCATTTGAATCAGCTGTGTTGGATTAAGGACACATCTAAAACCTGCAGGACACCGCCGTCGAGGCCTGGATTGCCCACCTGTGATCTATCTAAATACCTTTGCAGGTATTTGAAAAAGGAAACAAACCTTTTGCAAGGTTGAGAGATTACGAGTATCACTTTTAGAGAATACAGTGCTAATAATGAAATGTCCAAAACATTACAGTAACCACCTCCTTTAACAGCAACTTTGTGGTTCACTGACAGATATATTATCACATTTTCTTCGTACTTAATTAGTTCTGAACTCCTTATAGAGGTGAGCACTTCAGATCTGGTATTGTATTGATAACCTGGGTAATAACTGTTGGCACATTTGGCACTCAAATTCAAACTAGTCTCAGCATCTAATATTTTGTCCAATCACCACACAGAGCTCACAGTATTTGACTTCATTTCAATGTTTTTCTTTAATCGTTTTTCACCTCCTGTTACCCAACATGTTTTTACAATTTTTTTTCCAAAACAATTATGAGTTGTCATAATTTTAGAAAGAAAAATGTTGAATGAAATGTTTAAAAAGACAACTTAATGCTGATCGATGCACGGGCCAAGGAGTGAAGCGTGTTTTTTCTGCCTGCCACGTGGGCACGCAGACACCTGCACGCTTCCTCTCACATGTGCACCATCTGAGCCCGTCTCTTTCTCATCCTGGCCTGTGGCACCGAGCCTCCCTGGCTGGCAACCATATGTTGAATCAGAATCAGAATACTTTATTAATCCCGAAGGTTGATGACTCTTCATGAGTACAGTAGCGCTGACGATCAGCTCTATGAAATTACATGAAGCTTGAAGCAGAAGGAAATTGCTTATACGGTGGTTGCATCCGGTGCTGTTAATGTAAACTGTGTCCGCTGAGATGAAGACATGTGCAAACACTGTTGTGGAAGACAGGCGCCGTGTGACTCACCTATCAGGTGCAGAAGGGTCAGAGGTCACAGCTGCTGTTAATTAACATACCATGCTGGAGCACTGACAGCACATTAGGCTGTTAATTTGACCCACATACAGAATAAAGAATGTTTAGGTTTCCCAGTGTATCAGCCTTTACAGTTATCAAAGGTGTTTTTGTCTCTTTGTGTTCGTTCCACACATTCTCTCATCACCTTCTTCGCCCTTTTACTCACTCCTTTGTTCCAGCCACAAAATTTGTAGCAGATCTGAAAGGTGAGCCGAGCCCAGCCTCTCACCGTAAGCCGCGTGTTTCACATTACAGGAATATTTCCACTTTGTATTTTGCTAACCTCTGGCGCTGATAAAAAAGATCCAGAGCTCCCAAAGGAACAGCTTTCCTTCGGGGCGCTTATAGTGAGCGAATGTCTGAGCTCAGGAACATAACAAGAGGTCTATTCACATGGCTCCTGCTGAGCATAGCGAGCAAAAGCCCGTCCAGCTCAGCAAGAAAACACACGAGGCAGGGATCTGAGCTGCTGAGCCAAAGCAGAGCACACTGTTTGCTTGCAGACTACCAAATGTTTCCAAACTGCATCAAAAAGCCATTTTCGCAGGTTGTTTAGTAGTAGTCCACTTAGCACCACAAAAACAAAAAACAACCCTTTTACTAAAGGGAATTAAAATTGTGTGATTATCTTAGCCACTTCTCTGGCTTAATCACTCGTTTTCCCACTCTGTACTGACTGGACCATGAAATATTACCTTCTGCTGTATTTCACTGGGCTTCCACACTGAGCTGGAAACAGATGATTCCCTCACTGCCAGCTTTTCACAATTATATTTTTTCTTCAAATTTTAAGACTTTATGCAGTAAATGAGTGTGTATTAGCAGATGTTTTTGTGAAGTTTTTTAGCACCAGGTGGTAACAGGAGAAAAAAATGTGAGGCTCAGGCAATGAAAAGAGGCTTTGAGAGGAATCTGTGAGCAGGTTTTTGCAGAGATGGCAGCACATCCTTTGTTTCTCATAGAGGCCATACAGTCAGAGGCCAGGTGTGCATGAAAGCACAGAAACACAGGTGAGCCCTCATCATAAAGGTAAAGACACGCCATATAGAATCACATTTTACTGGACTACAACAAAGCTAGAGACAACTCCATCTGTTCACAAACACACATCTATTCATAGGTACAGTACTGAGCAAAGACTTCCATCGTTCCTTCATATTTTCATTCCAAGGAGCCTCTTTCTAGTCATTTTAAAGTCGTCTTTCAACATTTCTTCAGTCCGTTACTTGTACCTGACCATTTTCAGAAGAATGACTTTTGTTTTGTTTTGTTTTGTTTTGCTTGGTTGTTAAGACACTTCACACTGACTTAGGATTCAGTCAAGTATAAAAAAGGAGCTTAACTCAAGAGATGAACCAGCTTAATGTCTACACATAACAGAAAATCTAGCAAAGAACTGATTTTTAACTGTAACTTGAGGCACTTGTTACAAAGATACACACAGTGGGGGGACATAATTTAAATAATGAATTTGAAAAGAGCACATTAAACTAGAAAGTGCATTTTCTGAAGAAACTGCAGTGTGAATGCTTGAATCTGAATGTATGCACTGAAATGAATTAATTGCTGAATTTTAAGTTAAAAAGTTTGAATGAAATAAAAAACAAAACAAAAAACAATTCAACCTGAAAACAAAAGTGCAGAACGTATGATAGCTGATGTTTACACAGAAGAAGTTGGAAAATAGCTGATAATGTTTTAAATGTAAATTAGAAGTAGGCTAATGAGAAAAGGAAATTTAGAGTCAGAAAACATCTGAATGAATATTAAAAGTTCATACTCTCTGAATCACTGAATGACTAAAATGTGATCCCTCCAATTGGATCCACATAGTTTAAAAAATTTAAATGTCTGAGCTTTGAAAGACAGTGTTGGAAAGAGAACAATGATGGCGACGTTTTGAGGGTAAAATGATGGCTGTAGAGCAAACACTGTGGACACAGCAGCAGTTGAAGGAGACGTGTTTAAGATTGATCTTGGCAGAGTGGCAGGCAGAGCTCATTAAGCAGGCAGGTGTGAGCTGGGTTGCTATAGTGACTGCACCCAATGGCTCCATACGCACAGACACAGACATGCACCTCACTTCTGCTGCTTAAAATGAACAGAAAAGTCAGCCCGAAACAAATCCTTCCCAAATGAAAAGTACAGGTCGTATTGACAAAATTCTTTCACTGTGAGCACCACCAATGTCCAGTCTACCAAATTCTCAGTTTTCATGGCTTTGGAGTTTATTATATGGACGTGGTGACAGTGTAAAGACAGCCTGTACTTCTGATTTTCAGACAAACTTTCTGAGCCATTTTAACATTAGAGTCTATGGAAGAGTTGGAGGGAGGAGGCTGTGCATCGGTGACATTTATGAAAGAACCATAACACCTATTACAATAGTAAACACATTGGATGAAAGAGGACAGCGATGGCTACGTTTTGAGGGTAAAATCATACCTGTAGAGCAAACGCTGCGGACACAGCAGCAGTTTTAAAAAAGATTTCAAGATTAATTTTTTTGCTCCTCTCACTCTAGCAGTTGAGCTGTCTCACTCTAGCCCCAACATTCCGTCCCATACACACCCATTATAAACTCTGAAACGGGTGAAAAAAACATCATGAAACTTAAACTGGAACTGAAGAAAAAGTATAATAGATATTGAAAAGATAAATACAAGTTGAATAGTTGAATGTCTTGTCTTCGTTTTAAAGTTTGAATGGTTGCTCTATGTCAATGTATGTGGAAGTAGTAAGAGTTTAAAGATGAGTAAGTTGAATGAGGATTTGAAGGGTCTCCCCATTGAAATACATGGGAAATTTTTGTTGAAAAAAGTTGAATAAAATTAAAAATATAAATGTTAAAAATGGGAAAAATAGAAGCAGTCATGTCCAAAAGAAGAGGAATCTAATGGTGTTTGAATGGTTTTTCTAAGTTGAACGGTTTTGAAGGAGTAGGACTTCAAAAAACGTACGGAAGAATAAAATATAACTAGAAAGTGCATTTTCTGAAGAAACTGCAGTGTGAATGCTTGAATCTGAATGTATGCACTGAAATGAATTAATTGCTGAATTTAAGTTAAAGATTTTGAATGAGATGAAAAATACAGAAATTTTCGCCTGAAAACAAAAGTGCTGAACTGCTAAAGCTGACATCCACACAGAAGTAGTTGGAAAATAGCTGAAAATGTTTTAAATGTAAATTAGAAAAACCTAAGTAATGAGAAAAGAAACTTTATAGTAAGAAAACATCTGAATGAATATTAAAAGTTCATATTCTTTGAATCGCTGAATGACTAAAATGTGATCCCTCCACTTGGATCCACACAGTTTAAAAAGTTTACATCTCTGAGCTTTCAAAGACACGGTGTTGGAAAGAGAAGAATGATGGCTACGTTTTGAGGGTAAAATGATGGCTGTAGAGCAAACACTGTGGACACAGAAGTCGTTCAAAGAGAAGTGTTTAAGATGAATCTTGGCAGAGTGAGAGAGAGCTCGTTAGGCAGGCAGGTGTGAGCCTGGTTGCTGTAGTGACTGCACCCAATGGCTCCATACACAGGCACACAGACATGCACCTCACTTTTGCTGCTTAAAATGAACAGAAAAGTCAGCCCCAAACAAATCCTTCCCAAATGAAAAGTACACGTCGTATCGACAAAATTCTTTCACCGTGAGCACCAGCAATGTCTAGTCTACATAATTCTCAGTTTTCATGCCTGTGGAGTTTATTATATGGACGTGGTGACAGTGGAAATAACCCATGCTCTTCTGATTTTCAAACGAACCTTCTGAGCCATTTTAACATTAGAGTCTATGGAAGAGTTGGAGGGAGGAGGCTGTGCATTGGTGACATTTATGAAAGAACCATAACACCTAGTACAATAGTAAACACATTGGATGAAAGAGGACAGCGATGGCTACGTTTTGAGGGTAAAATCATACCTGTAGAGCAAACGCTGCGGACACAGCAGCAGTTTTAAAAAAGATTTTAAGATTAATTTTTTCGCTCCTCTCACTCTAGCAGTTGAGCTGTCTCACTCTAGCCCCAACATTCCGTCCCATACACACCCATTATAAACTCTGAAACGGCTGAAAAAACATCATGAAACTTAAACTGGAACTGAAGAAAAAGTATAATAGATATTGAAAAGATAAATACAAGTTGAATAGTTGAATGTCTTGTCTTCGTTTTAAAGTTTGAATGGTGGCTCTATGTCAATGTATGTGGAAGTAGTAAGAGTTTAAAAATGAGTAAGTTGAATGAGGATTTGAAGGGTCTCCCCATTGAAATACATGGGAAATTTTTGTTGAAAAAAGTTGAATAAAATTAAAAATATAAATGTTAAAAATGAGAAAAATAGAAGCAGTCATGTCCAAAAGAAGAGGAATCTAACGGTGTTTGAATGGTTTTTCTAAGTTGAACGGTTTTGAAGGAGTAGGAGTACAAAAAACGTACGGAATATATAATAATAATAACTAGAAAGTGCATTTTCTGAAGAAACTGCAGTGTGAATGCTTGAATCTGAATGTATGCACTGAAATGAATTAATTGCTGAATTTAAGTTAAAAATGTTGAATGAGATGAAAAATACAGAAATTTTCGCCTGAAAACAAAAGTGCTGAACTGCTAAAAGCTGACATTCACACAGAAGAAGTTGGAAAATAGCTGAAAATGTTTTAAATGTAAATTAGAAAAACCTAAGAAATGAGAAAAGGAAATTTAGAGTCAGAAAACATCTGAATGAATATTAAAAGTTCATATTCTTTGAATCACTGAATGACTAAAATGTGATCCCTCCACTTGGATCCACACAGTTTAAAAGGTTTACATCTCTGAGCTTTGAAAGACACGGTGTTGGAAAGAGAAGAACGATGGCTACGTTTTGAGGGTAAAATGATGGCTGTAGAGCAAACACTGTGGACACAGAAGTCGTTCAAAGAGAAGTGTTTAAGATGAATCTTGGCACAGTGAGACAGAGCTCGTTAGGCAGGCAGGTGTGAGCCTAGTTGCTGTAGTGACTTCACCCAATGGCTCCATACACAGGCATACAGACATGCACCTCACTTTTGCTGCTTAAAATGAACAGAAAAGTCAGCCCCAAACAAATTCTTCCCAAATGAAAAGTACACGTTGTATCGACAAAATTCTTTCACCGTAAGCACCAGCAATGTCTAGTCTACATAATTCTCAGTTTTCATGCCTGTGGAATTTATTATATGGATGTGGTGACAGTGTAAAGACAGCCTGTACTTCTGATTTTCAAACGAACTTTCTTAGCCATTTTAACATTAGAGTCTATGGAAGAGTTGGAGGGAGGAGGCTGTGCATCGGTGACATTTATGAAAGAACCATAACACCTATTACTATAATAAACACATTGGATGAAAGAGGACAGCGATGGCTACGTTTTGAGGGTAAAATCATACCTGTAGAGCAAACGCTGTGGACACAGCAGCAGTTGAAAGAGAAGTGTTTAAGATGAATCTTGGCATAGTGGCAGGCAGAGCTCGTTAGGCAGGCAGGTGTGACAAGCACACAGACATGCGCCTCACTTTTGCTGCTTAAAATGAACAGAAAAGTCAGCCCGAAACAAATCGTTCCCAAATGAAAAGTACAGGTCGTATTGACAAAATTCTTTCACCGTGAGCGGCAGCAATGTCTGGTCTACTGAATTCTCAGTT
Organism: Neolamprologus multifasciatus; assembly: GCF_963576455.1. Lineage (NCBI taxonomy): Eukaryota > Metazoa > Chordata > Actinopteri > Cichliformes > Cichlidae > Neolamprologus > Neolamprologus multifasciatus. The sequence goes on from NC_140440.1 coordinate 19,650,393, forward strand.
TTCATGCCTGTGGAGTTTATTATATGGACGTGGTGACAGTGGAAAGACACCATGCTCTTCTGATTTTCAAACGAACCTTCTGAGCCATTTTAACATTAGAGTCTATGGAAGAGTTGGAGGGAGGAGGCTGTGCATTGGTGACATTTATGAAAGAACCCGTAACACCTAGTACAATAGTAAACACATTGGATGAAAGAGGACAGCGATGGCTACGTTTTGAGGGTAAAATCATACCTGTAGAGCAAACGCTGCGGACACAGCAGCAGTTTTAAAAAAGATTTTAAGATTAATTTTTTCGCTCCTCTCACTCTAGCAGTTGAGCTGTCTCACTCTAGCGCCAACATTCCGTCCCATACACACCCATTATAAACTCTGAAACGGGTGAAAAAACATCATGAAACTTAAACTGGAACTGAAGAAAAAGTATAATAGATATTGAAAAGATAAATACAAGTTGAATAGTTGAATGTCTTGTCTTCGTTTTAAAGTTTGAATGGTGGCTCTATGTCAATGTATGTGGAAGTAGTAAGAGTTTAAAAATGAGTAAGTTGAATGAGGATTTGAAGGGTCTCCCCATTGAAATACATGGGAAATTTTTGTTGAAAAAAGTTGAATAAAATTAAAAATATAAATGTTAAAAATGAGAAAAATAGAAGCAGTCATGTCCAAAAGAAGAGGAATCTAATGGTGTTTGAATGGTTTTTCTAAGTTGAACGGTTTTGAAGGAGTTAGATGCCAAAAAACGTACGGAACATGAAATAATAATAAAGAAACAGAAGAACAATACTGTGAATGCTTTTACAAGCATTCACACTAATAACTAGAAAGTGCATTTTCTGAAGAAACTGCAGTGTGAATGCTTGAATCTGAATGTATGCACTGAAATGAATTAATTGCTGAATTTTAAGTTAAAAAGTTTGAATGAAATAAAAAACAAAACAAAAAACAATTCAACCTGAAAACAAAAGTGCAGAACGTATGATAGCTGATGTTTACACAGAAGAAGTTGGAAAATAGCTGATAATGTTTTAAATGTAAATTAGAAGTAGGCTAATGAGAAAAGGAAATTTAGAGTCAGAAAACATCTGAATGAATATTAAAAGTTCATACTCTCTGAATCACTGAATGACTAAAATGTGATCCCTCCAATTGGATCCACACAGTTTAAAAAGTTTACATCTCTGAGCTTTGAAAGACACAGTGTTGGAAAGAGAACAATGATGGCGACGTTTTGAGGGTAAAATGATGGCTGTAGAGCAAACACTGTGGACACAGCAGCAGTTGAAAGAGAAGTGTTTAAGATGAATCTTGGCAGAGTGGCAGGCAGAGCTCGTTAGGCAGGCAGGTGTGAGCCTGGTTGCTATAGTGACTGCACCCAATGGCTCCATACACACGCACACAGACATGCACCTCACTTTTGCTGCTTAAAATGAACAGAAAAGTCAGCCCGAAACAAATCGTTCCCAAATGAAAAGTACAGGTCGTATTGACAAAATTCTTTCACCGTGAGCACCAGCAATGTCTAGTCTACCAAATTCTCAGTTTTCATGCCTGTGGAGTTTATTATATGGACGTGGTGACAGTGTAAAGACAGCCTGTACTTCTGATTTTCAAACGAACCTTCTGAGCCATTTTAACATTAGAGTCTATGGAAGAGTTGGAGGGAGGAGGCTGTGCATTGGTGACATTTATGAAAGAACCATAACACCTAGTACAATAGTAAACACATTGGATGAAAGAGGACAGCGATGGCTACGTTTTGAGGGTAAAATCATACATGTAGAGCAAACGCTGCGGACACAGCAGCAGTTTTAAAAAAGATTTTAAGATTAATTTTTTCGCTCCTCTCACTCTAGCAGTTGAGCTGTCTCACTCTAGCCCCAACATTCCGTCCCATACACACCCATTATAAACTCTGAAACGGGTGAAAAAACATCATGAAACTTAAACTGGAACTGAAGAAAAAGTATAATAGATATTGAAAAGATAAATACAAGTTGAATAGTTGAATGTCTTGTCTTCGTTTTAAAGTTTGAATGGTGGCTCTATGTCAACGTATGTGGAAGTAGTAAGAGTTTAAAAATGAGTAAGTTGAATGAGGATTTGAAGGGTCTCCCCATTGAAATACATGGGAAATTTTTGTTGAAAAAAGTTGAATAAAATTAAAAATATAAATGTTAAAAATGAGAAAAATAGAAGCAGTCATGTCCAAAAGAAGAGGAATCTAACGGTGTTTGAATGGTTTTTCTAAGTTGAACGGTTTTGAAGGAGTAGGACTTACAAAAAACGTACGGAAGAATAAATAATAACTAGAAAGTGCATTTTCTGAAGAAACTGCAGTGTGAATGCTTGAATCTGAATGTATGCACTGAAATGAATTAATTGCTGAATTTAAGTTAAAAATGTTGAATGAGATGAAAAATACAGAAATTTTCGCCTGAAAACAAAAGTGCTGAACTGCTAAAAGCTGACATCCACACAGAAGAAGTTGGAAAATAGCTGAAAATGTTTTAAATGTAAATTAGAAAAACCTAAGTAATGAGAAAAGGAAATTTAGAGTCAGAAAACATCTGAATGAATATTAAAAGTTCATATTCTTTGAATCACTGAATGACTAAAATGTGATCCCTCCACTTGGATCCACACAGTTTAAAAAGTTTACATCTCTGAGCTTTTAAAGACACGGTGTTGGACAGAGAACAATGATGGCGACGTTTTGAGGGTAAAATGATGGCTGATGAGCAAACACTGTGGACACAGCAGCAGTTGAAAGAGAAGTGTTTATTAAGATGAATCTTGGCACAGTGAGAGAGAGCTCGTTAGGCAGGCAGGTGTGAGCCTGGTTGCTATAGTGACTGCACCCAATGGCTCCCTACACACACAGACAGACATGCGCCTCACTTTTGATGCTTAAAATGAACAGAAAAGTCAGGCCGAAACAAATCGTTCCCAAATGAAAAGTACAGGTCGTATTGACAAAATTCTTTCACCGTGAGCACCAGCAATGTCTAGTCTACCAAATTCTCAGTTTTCATGCCTGTGGAGTTTATTATATAGACGTGGTGACAGTGGAAAGACACCATGCTCTTCTGATTTTCAAACGAACCTTCTGAGCCATTTTAACATTAGAGTCTATGGAAGAGTTGGAGGGAGGAGGCTGTGCATTGGTGACATTTATGAAAGAACCATAACACCTAGTACAATAGTAAACACATTGGATGAAAGAGGACAGCGATGGCTACGTTTTGAGGGTAAAATCATACCTGTAGAGCAAACGCTGCGGACACAGCAGCAGTTTTAAAAAAGATTTTAAGATTAATTTTTTCGCTCCTCTCACTCTAGCAGTTGAGCTGTCTCACTCTAGCCCCAACATTCCGTCCCATACACACCCATTATAAACTCTGAAACGGGTGAAAAAACATCATGAAACTTAAACTGGAACTGAAGAAAAAGTATAATAGATATTGAAAAGATAAATACAAGTTGAATAGTTGAATGTCTTGTCTTCGTTTTAAAGTTTGAATGGTGGCTCTATGTCAATGTATGTGGAAGTAGTAAGAGTTTAAAAATGAGTAAGTTGAATGAGGATTTGAAGGGTCTCCCCATTGAAATACATGGGAAATTTTTGTTGAAAAAAGTTGAATAAAATTAAAAATATAAATGTTAAAAATGAAAAAAATAGAAGCAGTCATGTCCAAAAGAAGAGGAATCTAATGGTGTTTGAATGGTTTTTCTAAGTTGAACGGTTTTGAAGGAGTAGGACTACAAAAAACGTACGGAATACAGAATAAAATAATAACTAGAAAGTGCATTTTCTGAAGAAACTGCAGTGTGAATGCTTGAATCTGAATGTATGCACTGAAATAAATTGATTGCTGAATTTTAAGTTAAAAATGTTGAATGAGATGAAAAATACAGAAATTTTCGCCTGAAAACAAAAGTGCTGAACTGCTAAAAGCTGACATCCACACAGAAGTAGTTGGAAAATAGCTGAAAATGTTTTAAATGTAAATTAGAAAAACCTAAGTAATGAGAAAAAAAATTTAGAGTCAGAAAACATCTGAATGAATATTAAAAGTTCATATTCTTTGAATCACTGAATGACTTAAATGTGATCCCTCCACTTGGATCCACACAGTTTAAAAAGTTTACATCTCTGAGCTTTCAAAGACACGGTGTTGGAAAGAGAAGAATGATGGCTACGTTTTGAGGGTAAAATGATGGCTGTAGAGCAAACACTGTGGACACAGAAGTCGTTCAAAGAGAAGTGTTTAAGATGAATCTTGGCAGAGTGAGACAGAGCTCGTTAGGCAGGCAGGTGTGAGCCTAGTTGCTGTAGTGACTTCACCCAATGGCTCCATACACAGGCATACAGACATGCACCTCACTTTTGATGCTTAAAATGAACAGAAAAGTCAGCCCCAAACAAATTCTTCCCAAATGAAAAGTACACGTTGTATCGACAAAATTCTTTCACCGTAAGCACCAGCAATGTCTAGTCTACATAATTCTCAGTTTTCATGGCTGTGGAGTTTATTATATGGACGTGGTGACAGTGTAAAGACAGCCTGTACTTCTGATTTTCAAACGAACTTTCTTAGCCATTTTAACATTAGAGTCTATGGAAGAGTTGGAGGGAGGAGGCTTTGCATCGCTGACATTTATGAAAGAACCATAACACCTATTACTATAATAAACACATTGGATGAAAGAGGACAGCGATGGCTACATTTTGAGGGTAAAATCATACCTGTAGAGCAAACGCTGTGGACACAGCAGCAGTTGAAAGAGAAGTGTTTAAGATGAATCTTGGCAGTGTGGCAGGCAGAGCTCGTTAGGCAGGCAGGTGTGACACGCACACAGACATGCCCCTCACTTCTGCTGCTTAAAATGAACAGAAAAGTCAGGCCGAAACAAATCGTTCCCGAATGAAAAGTACAGGTTGTATTGACAAAATTCTTTCACCGTGAGCACCAGCAATGTCTAGTCTACCAAATTCTCAGTTTTCATGCCTGTGGAGTTTATTATATGGACGTGGTGACAGTGGAAAGACACCATGCTCTTCTGATTTTCAAACGAACCTTCTGAGCCATTTTAACATTAGAGTCTATGGAAGAGTTGGAGGGAGGAGGTTGTGCATTGGTGACATTTATGAAAGAACCATAATATCTAGTACAATAATAAACACATTGGATGAAAGAGGACAGCCATGGCTACGTTTTGAGGGTAAAATCATACCTGTAGAGCAAACGCTGCGGACACAGCAGCAGTTTTTAAAAAAGATTTTAAGATTAATTTTTTCGCTCCTCTCACTCTAGCAGTTGAGCTGTCTCACTCTAGCCCCAACATTCCGTCCCATACACACCCATTATAAACTCTGAAACGGGTGAAAAAACATCATGAAACTTAAACTGGAACTGAAGAAAAAGTATAATAGATATTGAAAAGATAAATACAAGTTGAATAGTTGAATGTCTTGTCTTCGTTTTGAAGTTTGAATGGTGGCTCTATGTTAATGTATGTGGAAGTAGTAAGAGTTTAAAAATGAGTAATTTGAATGTGGATTTGAAGAGTCTCCCCATTGAAATACATGGGAAATTTTTGTTGAAAAAAGTTGAATAATTTTAAAAATATAAATGTTAAAAATAAGAAAAATACAAGCACACTTGTCCAAAAGAAGAGGAATCTAATGGTGTTTGAATGGTTTTTCTAAGTTGAACAGTTTTGAAGGAGATAGATGCCAAAAAACGTACGGAACATGAAATAATAATAAATATGTAGAAGAACAATACTGTGAATGCTTTTACAAGCATTCACACTAACTAGAAAGTGCATTTTCTGAAGAAACTGCAGTGTGAATGCTTGAATCTGAATGTATGCACTGAAATGAATTAATTGCTGAATTTTAAGTTAAAAATGTTGAATGAGATGAAAAATACAGAAATTTTAACCTGAAAACCAAAGTGGTGAACTGCTAAAAGCTGACATCCACACAGAAGAAGTTGGAAAACAGCTGAAAATGTTTTAATTGTAAATTAGAAAAACCTAAGAAATGAGAAAACACAATTTAGAGTCAGATAACATCTGAATGAATATTAAAAGTTCATATTCTTTGAATCACTGAATGACTAAAATGTGATCCCTCCACTTGGATCCACACAGTTTAAAAACTTTACATCTCTGAGCTTTTAAAGACACGGTGTTGGACAGAGAACAATGATGGCGACGTTTTGAGGGTAAAATGATGGCTGATGAGCAAACACTGTGGACACAGCAGCAGTTGAAAGAAAAGTGTTTAAGATGAATCTTGGCAGAGTGAGAGAGAGCTCGTTAGGCAGGCAGGTGTGAGCCTGGTTGCTATAGGGACTGCACCCAATGGCTCCCTACACACACACAGACATGCACCTCACTTTTGATGCTTAAAATGAACAGAAAAGTCAGGCCGAAACAAATCGTTCCCAAATGAAAAGTACAGGTCGTATTGACAAAATTCTTTCACCGTGAGCACCAGCAATGTCTAGTCTACCAAATTCTCAGTTTTCATGCCTGTGGAGTTTATTATATGGACGTGGTGACAGTGGAAAGACACCATGCTCTTCTGATTTTCAAACGAACCTTCTGAGCCATTTTAACATTAGAGTCTATGGAAGAGTTGGAGGGAGGAGGCTGTGCATTGGTGACATTTATGAAAGAACCATAACACCTAGTACAATAGTAAACACATTGGATGAAAGAGGACAGCGATGGCTACGTTTTGAGGGTAAAATCAGACCTGTAGAGCAAACGCTGCGGACACAGCAGCAGTTTTTAAAAAAGATTTTAAGATTAATTTTTTCGCTCCTCTCACTCTAGCAGTTGAGCTGTCTCACTCTAGCCCCAACATTCCGTCCCATACACACTCATTATAAACTCTGAAACGGGTGAAAAAACATCATGAAACTTAAACTGGAACTGAAGAAAAAGTATAATAGATATTGAAAAGATAAATACAAGTTGAATAGTTGAATGTCTTGTCTTCGTTTTAAAGTTTGAATGGTGGCTCTATGTCAACGTATGTGGAAGTAGTAAGAGTTTAAAAATGAGTAAGTTGAATGAGGATTTGAAGGGTCTCCCCATTGAAATACATGGGAAATTTTTGTTGAAAAAAGTTGAATAAAATTAAAAATATAAATGTTAAAAATAAGAAAAATAGAAGCAGTCATGTCCAAAAGAAGAGGAATCTAACGGTGTTTGAATGGTTTTTCTAAGTTGAACGGTTTTGAAGGAGTAGGAGTACAAAAAACGTACGGAATAGATAAAATATAATAATAAAGATTAGAAGAACAATACTGTGAATGCTTTTACAAGCATTCACACTAATAACTAGAAAGTGCATTTTCTGAAGAAACTGCAGTGTGAATGCTTGAATCTGAATGTATGCACTGAAATGAATTAATTGCTGAATTTTAAATTAAAAAGTTTGAATGAAATAAAAAATAAAAGAAAAAACAGAATTTAACCTGAAAACAAAAGTGCTGAACTTATAATAGCTGACGTTTACACAGAAAAAGTTGGAAAATAGCTGAAAATGTTTTAAATGTAAATTAGAAAAACCTAAATAATGAGAAAAAAAATTTAGAGTCAGAAAACATCTGAATGAATATTAAAAGTTCATACTCTTTGAATCACTGAATGACTAAAATATGATCCCTCCAATTGGATCCACACAGTTTAAAATTTTTAAATGTTTGAGCTTTGAAAGACACAGTGTTGGAAAGAGAACAACGATGGCAACGTTTTGAGGGTAAAATGATGGCTGTAGAGCAAACACTGTGGACACAGCAGCAGTTGAAAGAGAAGTGTTTAAGATTAATCTTGGCAGAGTGGCAGTTAGAGCTCGTTAGGCAGGCAGGTGTGACAAGCACACAGACATGCGCCTCACTTTTGCTGCTTAAAATGAACAGAAAAGTCAGCCCGAAACAAATCGTTCCCAAATGAAAAGTACAGGTCGTATCGACAAAATTCTTTCACCGTGAGCGGCAGCAATGTCTGGTCTACTGAATTCTCAGTTTTCATGCCTGTGGAGTTTATTATATGGACGTGGTGACAGTGGAAAGACACCATGCTCTTCTGATTTTCAAATGAACCTTCTTAGCCATTTTAACATTAGAGTCTATGGAAGAGTTGGAGGGAGGAGGCTGTGCATTGGTGACATTTATGAAAGAACCATAACACCTATTACTATAATAAACACATTGGATGAAAGAGGACAGCGATGGCTACGTTTTGAGGGTAAAATGATGGCTGTAGAGCAAACACTGTGGACACAGCAGCATTTGAAAGAGAAGTGTTTAAGATGAATCTTGGCAGAGTGGCAGGCAGAGCTCGTTAGGCAGGCAGGTGTGACAAGCACACAGACATGCGCCTCACTTTTGCTGCTTAAAATGAACAGAAAGGTCAGCCCCAAACAAATCCTTCCCAAATGAAAAGTACATGTCGTATCGACAAAATTCTTTCACCGTGAGCGGCAGCAATGTCTGGTCTACATAATTCTCAGTTTTCATGCCTGTGGAGTTTATTATATGGACGTGGTAACAGTGTAAAGACAGCCTGTACTTCTGATTTTCAGACAAACTTTCTGAGCAATTTTAACATTAGAGTCTATGGAAGAGTTGGAGGGAGGAGGCTGTGCATTGGTGACATTTATGAAAGAACCATAACACCTATTACTATAATAAACACATTGGATGAAAGAGGACAGCGATGGCTACGTTTTGAGGGTAAAATGATGGCTGTAGAGCAAACACTGTGGACACAGCAGCAGTTGAAAGAGAAGTGTTTAAGATGAATCTTGGCAGAGTGGCAGGCAGAGCTCGTTAGGCAGGCAGGTGTGACAAGCACACAGACATGCGCCTCACTTTTGCTGCTTAAAATGAACAGAAAGGTCAGCCCCAAACAAATCCTTCCCAAATGAAAAGTACATGTCGTATCGACAAAATTCTTTCACCGTGAGCGGCAGCAATGTCTGGTCTACATAATTCTCAGTTTTCATGCCTGTGGAGTTTATTATATGGACGTGGTGACAGTGTAAAGACAGCCTGTACTTCTGATTTTCAAACGAACTTTCTTAGCCATTTTAACATTAGAGTCTATGGAAGAGTTGGAGGGAGGAGGCTGTGCATTGGTGACATTTATGAAAGAACCATAACACCTAGTACAATAGTAAACACATTGGATGAAAGAGGACAGCGATGGCTACGTTTTGAGGGTAAAATCATACCTGTAGATCAAACGCTGCGGACACAGCAGCAGTTTTTAAAAAAGATTTC